>NW_022704401.1:1788882-1817335 GCF_011630105.1 Anneissia japonica | reverse complement strand
AATGATAATAATAATAATAATAATAATAATAATAATAATAATAATAATAATAATAATAATAATAATAATAATACATTTTGTATCGTACCAATTCAAAAATCAGCAAAGTTTTACCTGTAAAAACCTCAAATGACATTATACCTCTGTCTCAATTTGTTCTTATATTTTAAGCAATTTTAGCCTCAATAAGGAAAAAATTAGGTACTTCATAATACTGTATAGGCCTAAGTCTTAGAGAATTTGTTATTCACTTGAAGATAATTCAGGTGTTTTTATGATTTGAACACAGGCTTCTGGGATTAGTAGGCAGTCATATTAACTAAGTTCTACTCCATGATATAAAAGTATATGGTACGATTATTAATTTTGTTGTGCTAATATTGTTGATTTCGTCAGCGGATTATTTTTCTAATTAAGTTATCGCGGTTGAAATCTCGTGTTATGGTGGCAAGAGAACGGGTAATTGAAGCGGGATCACTTTTTATGTTAAGTATCTTTAATTGGGTATTTCATAATGATGCAAGGCTAATAACGGAAATAGGTGTGTGACATGCTATGATGAGGCCTGACGAGTTTTTCAAAAAAAGGGCGTTGAACTTGGACATCTTACGTGGCGCTTTTCCGTGTCATCCTTGGATCACTTCCTCTCTACTTCAAAAAGCAGCGGTTCTTTGTTGTATTTTTACCCGAAGGGAACAAAATAACTTTTATTGACAAATATGTGTACCATTCGATCTATTAACGAAAAGATTTGGCGCGTAAACTTCATATCTACTTCGAGATTAAAATCTCGACGGCTGTTTATTCGTCATGAATGAAGAGTTCTGGGGTAATATTTTTACGCGGCAGTTCAGTATTTTGTGTATATTTCAAACGTAACATTTCCGAATTCAGTAAATGAAAAAAAAATTACATTTCGTTTTACTGGTAAAAGTCAATCGGCAAACCGTTTCTTAATTTTAGAATCTAGGCCCTATTCCAAAATTGGCTATAGGCCCTATAGACAAATTTAGATCTGACATCACTTTGATATTTTCGTAGTAAAATGCAGCTATGTCTACCGGTATTATTTCAGTCAATTGTTTTAAATATTTTAGGGTTTTTCGGATTTACTATGGTAATATAATTCAATATTGGCATGCTAAAAGACTTTCTTCAATTTTTATAACACAAAATTGCATGTTCTTAACATTATTGATATTTATTTTATCATTGTTTCAATTCCTATGACATTGACACAAAATGGAAATTATGTCTACTGTAGAAAAAATAATTGTATTTCATGGAATTCTGATTGAAGAAAAGTACATTTTTAAATACAGATTAGCTTCTGGTAATTTGCTCCTTAAAATGCTTCATTGACCGATGAATTCGGCGGATGTGCACATTACAATCTCATTTACGGGTAGCTTAATGAGAGGAAATGAACAGTTTGAACAGATGAAACATTTACCGGCAGACGATCAAGTCTAAAGTGCAGACGACACATATGCAATGGGCGTATACCGCGAAGCTCTTGCACAAGCATGCGGACAATTTCTTATTCGTTAGTGCGCTCGCATTTCGCTCCAGGCAAACGAGAAAAAAAAAGAAAGTTTCCATCAAACTCGGCTGCACTGCATCATGCACGCACATCGACAAACTTCACTATGTAGACATAATGGTCTTTAGCGCGCATGTCCCGCTGCAGATGTGAGCGAGAAATTTCAAATTTAGACAACCTGATGAGAAACGAGCGAACAAGCAGCTTCTGCAATTCTCGTGCCTTGCATAATGTTCTTGGGTGTGATATGTGATTCGAAAAACTGCATTTACTGATTCAAAGTCTCTTAATCAGATTCAAATCGAGCAATTAGTCTTTTAGAACGATTATCTGAACTACAGTAGTGGCACGAAGCTTTGCCTCCGGTGACCTTTATTAAAAGTACACTTCGCCGCTGAACTATTGCTGCTGAAAAGTGATCAGCGGTGATCACTGTAATTTTACTGTCTAGGCGTATAGGTTTGCGTCAAAAATGTCATGTTTTCAAAACTTCACGCCCCTGTGCACGCTTCAAGCAAACCAACAGGTGTACAATCCTACGTTATTAATTGATAATTATGAATATTTTTAACCATGAAACTCAAAGCTAATAACTTGCTGATTGATTTTAAAAAATGACTTTTCTGGAGATTGGCGGGAACCTGACGCGATGCAGACGTTTTCTGTCACCCTTAATTCATCCATCATTCAACTGGCCTAGGCCTATATAGATAATGTCATGTCTGATGTATAATATAGAAAATTATTTTAGAATGTGCTATATTCGAAATGTTGTATGTAAGCTCGTTAGCCTTGATAGAATTATGGCATTCTGACTGAAATAAAACAGTTTATCGTCCGGCCCACAGCAGACGAGGGGGTTCTGGGGGTCGCACGTCCTTTGGGACCCTGAGCAGATGTAGCAGCACTGCTTTATAATTCTGTTTGGGTTTGTCAGTCAATATCATTAGACCCATTTATAATTCATTCTGAAATATGTGGTATAAATGCTAATTTGTATTATGGTTTTCGTAGTTTTGACCCTATACAGGGTCACTGTGCCGTCTGTTCGCTAGAAAACTCTCAACTTCAATTAGGCCTATTTTGAAAACGAACGGTCAGAATTGTCAACTGTAATGGATATCATAATCTTAACAATATTGTAATTTTTTTTCAACATTATAAGAAATAGGCCTAGAGAGGCACTGCACTCGCAACCCAATGAAGACTATTCTTCGGGGATACAATTTGCCCAGGACTCAAGGACCTCAATTGATTTTTCCTAGTGTGCCATTGGCGCAAAGAAGTAATATGGAACGCCATTGGTGCCAAAATTAATATATATTTTTAATAGTTTTCACTGGTTAAGACGAAATTTAGGGACTGGAATCAGCCTAAGAAACCACGTTAAGAAGGACCCCTGACCAAGACAGTCTTAATTTACTTTTTACTTTCTAAAAACCCTAAAATCGAATCATCAGTGGCGTAGAAAAATATTTTTCATTGGGGTGGGGGGATGATTGGCGTGTTAGCCAGTGTCGTAACAGGCGCGGGGGGAAGGGGGGAAACTGCCCCTCCCCTGACGGTTTTTACCGGGCTGACCAAGCCGTCGTACCGGGCTGGGTAATAAGAGAAAAGAAGGAGGGGAGATTGAGGGAAAGAGAAAGAAGAGGAAAATAAAAGGAAAGAAAAAGAGAAGAGAAAAAGAATAAAAAGGAAGATATCATAATGACCAGACTCACAACACCCATGCAACCCCTTCTCCACTTCAAAAACTGTCATAACTCCTTTGATCTATGCTGCCCGATGGCGTAACCACTGGGGGACAAGGAGAAAATATCTATCTTTGAAAAATCTTTCTCACCCCTTTATAAATGCCCTTTCATCCCCTGAAAGTGCCTAAAAACCTCAAATTTCGCGCGCATTTCTTGTTAACATGGCCCAATTTCCTCTAAAAATTGCACATTTTAGGGAGTTTAGATCAATTCCAACGAAATTAGAATTAAAAACACCGGGGGACAAGGGTAAAATATCCATCTTTGGAAAATCGTTCTCCACCCCTTGACAAATGCATCCTCTGAAAGTGCCTATGTCGTATTGTTTTCTATATGGGGAGTGGGGTGGGTGGGGTGTGGGTATGGTAAATTACTAACCGGGAAATGAGGATTGTATGTTATTATTAATATTATTATTATTATTATTATTATTATTATTATTATTATTATTATTATGTTGTAATGATGTTGTTTGTACTGTTCTTTAATTTTATTAAAGAGGGCCCCTGAATATCAGTTAACCTACTGGGCTAAACTAGAACTAGAACTGACCCAAGACCCCTGTTACGCGCCTGGTGTTAGCGCCAATGTGTGCCCTTGTGCGGACAGATGTGCCCCTCTCTGAAGCTGGAAACCTTGTTTTTGCAAAATAAATTGATGCAATTTACTATTATAGGCCTAATCAATAAATTCCACGTCAACCGATATAACCTTAAACATTCTTGGAATTGACATAACATTACTGATGTCGTACACACCCTTCAGTGTGAAATGTGGATCTCTTTGCAAGCACATCTAACATCTAAGGAAAGAAGAGCTTAGATTGGTACCAGATAAAATAATTTTGTTATCAACATTAATACATTATGCTAATTTTCATCTTTGTAAGCGCATAAGACAGTGCAAATTATTTCTGTGACAGTTTTTTGAAGTGGGTAAAGTTCCATTTTATCCCATACATAGTCAAAATATTGGGGGGATGATACAATGGACCATCCCGGCCCCCTTGTCAAATATTGGGGGGGGGGATATATCCCCATCCCCGGGATCTACGCCTATGCGAATCATCATTAGTCAAAAGTCCGATTTTGCATTGTTGAATTTACTTGATTAATGGGGTGTGACTCGGGGAGTCTGTTTGTGTGAGTGTGTATGGGTGTGCGCATGTTTGCGGGATAGAAACATGACCACTATCCGTTTGAGGTAATACAGTCGGGTTATCAGATGAGCCACGAACCAGGTGGCCGGAGAGCACCTGTGATCAAATTCCATAAAAGAAGCAAGTTCACTGATCTTTTGCGCTTCATTCGGTGACTCCAAGGACAAATGCAGTTACCTGTAGTATGTCAGGATGCCGATCAGCGGATGTTTCGCACTGATCACACGTTGATTGATATTGTAAAATGAGAAGTTATTAATGAGTCGTGACATCAGAAGATTCGAGCCGGTAATTGGTGGAGAATTATTCATGTCAATGTTTTTTATTCCAAGGTTAACATAGACGGTCTCTGACAAAAGGGGGTAAAATGATATAACTTTGTAAAAGAACTATTGACAACAAAATAAATAGGTCACACAAAATCTGCCTCTGGTGGGCTGTTCTGTAAGGCCAGGTCGGTTGGTAATTCGGGTTGATAGTGTAAATATTTGAAGTACCGGTACATTATATTTAACCAGCATTTCTTTTTGTTCACAATGTCTATTTTATTGATATATTTTCCTTATTAATTTTAAAGATATCGTGGTTATAGTAATGGTTTTTATTGATTGATATTATTACGTTGATTATGCGGATGTTGGTGCCTTCCCGCTTGCTTTGATTATCATATCGCTTTTCTGTCCGACGTTTTTAATAGCTTTTTGTTAAGCAGGAAGTTATTATTATTGTTGTCGTCACCATCATCAGCATCATCATATCGGTATTATCATCCTCATACTCGTCATCCTCATCATCACCATTGCCATTACCATGGTACGATTACCATTACCACTGCTACCATTACACTGGCGCTGAGGTGGTTGGCGGGAGCCTGGAACAAATACCGGTATAAATCAAAAATTAAAATCAATAAATAGGCCTACGTTAATATTGAAATTATTTAACGACGTTTACAAAAGTCAGTAATTACCAGACCTCTGTCATCGGGGCCGCCCGGCATCAATGCTCAAGTGCCGATTCGTCAGGGGTGTATAACCCCCTAAAACCCCCGGTGCCTGAATATTCTCAGGCAGGAAGTGACATGATTCGGATGGTGATATGAATCTCGATTTTTAACTCAATTCTACGAAATATAATTTGCGTATCGGTACATCCTCTAAACATCAAGTCAAATAACTTACATTTTTTAGACATTTAAAGAACTTGAGGTTTTGGGGATGAAGAGGAGAAGGTGGCCCCATGTTCCGTGACCCAGAGGATGAATCTGAACCTGGCCTTTGATAATAATAAACTGGCAGGTAATCAAAATAAATTTTTGTTTGTTTTGTGCCTATAATAAAGAGAATGTATTATTGGAAGTTAACTTAATTGAATTTTTGAAATGAAGGGGCTATTATGTTTTATTTTAAATTATTTTGGGGTTTTCCATATTTTACTGAAGCAAAATTGATATGAGCTTACTGTCGGCGGTGTTGCAGTTCTACTTGAACAATTGAAATCAATGACTTACTTTGTAGGCTCTTATATTTTAGTAGGTTAAGTAATTGTCTTTCAATTGAAAATTAGAACAATAAAATGTGTACGTTACCAATTGACAGACAGTGTACCCGTAAAACATGGAGGTTTAACAACGGTGGCCTAGCAGAGATGATAATGAAAAGTGATGAGATTTCATGAAGCAGGGGAGACTTCGTGGCGAGAAATATCGCAAAGCCTGGAGCAGAGCTAGCTTTAGGATCTCAAATCCACTAGCTATAGAGCAACGTCGATAATAATTGGAGACGCGTTATTGATGCGCGCCGCGTGATGGATATAATACACGATTGGTTTGAGGATCAATCGTGACTACTATTTTTGGACATTAATTGCCGGCTCAAATGATAACGCCACGGAAAATGCCAGCGCCTGATTGATCCTTCGATACGATCATTAAAAGATTACAAAAGCAGTCATTTATCACCGAGCGGAATATCTAGGATAATGATGACAAATATTATGAAATATGGCTTGTGTTTCATGAAGTCTTTTTTTTTCACTGTGCCGCGTGGCCGGCCTTGTCGATCGGCTGCGCAATGCGCTCGTGACGAATGGCGGAAACATGAGTGATAATTAATGCAGACAGGGTAGATCATAATCGTGGATAAAAGAAGCAAGGAAGATAGACATTGATAGACACATGATAATTGTTTAATTTCATTCTTCATTAGATGTTGACTTTGCCTATCGGAATATTAACTGATGCAAGGATATATACGGTATAGGCCTAAGTAATGCTACTACTGAAGTTTTCCTGTTTATTGTGCTGTGTCGAATTATGTTGTTTTTGTTTTAATAACACAAACGCTTAATATCAAGACGAACTGATTGTGTCATTATCGGGTCTGTGAGGCGACCATGTTGGGATTCTAGGCCCCTATTGGTAAAAAATAGGCCGCCTAATACTAAAACCTCTCTAATAATAAGACAGTGATTATAAGTCGCTATTGGTAATCCTTGGCCATGTGCCTAAAATAAGTAAATAATAAAAATTAAAGGCAAATAATATGTGTTGAGCTAATCGCTTATCCACACTTAATTACTATATCATAATGAACAATTATTAAAATTATAAACCATGCACTTCTTTTTAGTAAGTTGTTATTTCGCTCTCGCGGTGTCGACGGATATTTGGTTGTTGCACGTGTATCGGGACTGGCAGGAAAATAACGTTGGAGAAAATTTAATGACGATTGACTTAGGCCTATAATAGAACTATTTATAATAGACTTATAAGTCAATCGTAATTTCATTAACTAACCTCATGTGAAATGGCACATTAGTGCACGGTCCGTATAACCAATAGCTGATGGAAACGGTCCGTTTAACCATAGCTATTTCTTTCCGGTTTACGGCAAAAAGATTATTTTTTTATGCACAAAAAAAGGCTAAAAGCAGTAGTTCCGACGAAATGGATTGACTTCCTCGTCGGGGGTCCAGAGTGCTTCAAGGGTCATCCACCACAGGGAAGAATTGGTTTCAGTACTAGTTTAATCTGTAGGCCTATTACAGTATACCGTACCGTGGCCACGCTGGCTTTCATGCTTGCTGTAGCCATACTACTAGGCCTAATAGAAATATGGCCACTCACGGGCTGCCAATGTACAGACATTATGTAAAAAAAATGAATAATTATGTTCAATATAGTTCCTTTCAATCATCATTCGATGTTTATGTAAACCGGCATTTGTCAATCATCGAGGTAATTCCCGCCGGTGCTGTCGTGTCCACCACTTTCCTCTTTGTGACGGTTGACCAATTGTTCTGGGCCTACATTTTCATCTCTCATGAGACCACTATCAACACTTGTAGTAATGGGCTTATATTGCTTTCATTTTTGTCGATTGAATCTTAAACATACGCATACAATTCCACGAATCGACGGATAGTTTCTGAATAGAATTATTACAGGCCTGGAGAAGAGTATCCATCCCGTCACTTACAATACGGTTGTTGTAAAACACATACTGTATAGGCCTGGCCTATATGAAATGGGATATCTTTTGTGGCTGAATGTCAGAGTTGCAAACATGAACGAATGTGATTCACGATTATTAAACGCAAAGTCATCATGTCAAAATTAAGAAAACAAAACAATATATGACGGGTAAAAAATGGTGTCATGCGTATGTAGGCCCAACATACGATGTGCACATATGATATAATTTAAAGGCCCTTTCTTGTGGTTGAGTTTCTTAATAAATTTCGGGTTCACATTCACCCTCCTGACCATTTCTATTGAAGTAGACAAAGGATCTACCTCAGTGATTGGCTGTGATGCAGTGCGTTTCCCATTTAGACGGTTGATGTAGAAGCGCTTGGTGACCAATAGAATGTACCACACGGTACGCGCAGTTATGACGTACCGCACGATGGACCCTCGTCCGTACTCGCGAGAAATTGTCTGACGATTGTTCGTTATGCTTAAGTGTAGGCCTATAGTGATCTGTGATTTTTGTCTAAACTCATTGAGGCCTCTCCGATGAATATTAAACCCAGTTCTGCGTAGGTCTTCATATATTAATGTGTTGAATGTGCCCCGTCATGTTGGGAGTAGGCCTAACTGCTTATTGATGGATGGTTGGCGGCAACAGATTGACAATCTTTCAATTGCGTATCAGAGATTTTTTACGAACGTTGCTCATTGGAACTGTCATTGCTTGTCAGTTGTGTTAACGACACTGATCAAAAATGACAGAAACATTTTGAACTATAGCATCATACTTCGACACGAATCATCGTAAAACCGACAAGCCAATATGCTGTTCCTGTTCGTAGTGACAGCTCATATTTGATAGGCATCTGCCGTGTCTCTGTTCCATAATGAAAGGCTTCGAAGGCCATAAGAACTGAAATAGATTTGCTATCATAATGTCATTATGCTTTCCTTGGGACGAGTTACAAGAAGGGTAGAGATCATATCCCAATGATACTTTATTTTTCACAAACCCCAACTGAATTGTGGTTTAAAATTAACCTCATGCAACTAAATCAATGCTTTGTTCGATTAAAAATTGACAGGCCTACAGTGCCGAACTTCGTATCTACCGCAGTCCTATGTTCAGTATTTTTTTGTTCATATCAACCAGGTATAAAACAGAACGAAGGATCCAGTCTTATAAACTGAAAAATAAAATAGCAATCACGTAAGATGCCTAAAAATCGATAGTTACAAATTACGAAACTAGTTTGATAATGTTACGTTTTGCCTTCTTGTCTTTGCGTAGCGAAGTAGACGACATGCACTTTTTGACGGTCGTCAGAATAATTTTGTTCACAGACGATCGAAGATTTTCTTCCGGAACACGTCACGGTCGCAAGATATCGCGCATGGTGCATGGTTCTATAGACCTATAGACCATGTCGCAGTCACCCCTCAACACCGGATCGAATGATATTGATGCGAGACGTGCCGAGTGCGTTGCCTGCTCGTCCTTCGACTGTGACGTGCTAGCAGTTGGTGCCGTGTGCATAATAGACCATGAGCGCAAAAAGCTTAGCATAGGGCCTAGACTACTTTATCCGAATCGAGTAGGGGATTTTCTCCTGGTGTTCTGACCATGTACTAGTAGCTGTACTCCGCCGCCGCGTGGCCCCAGAAGCCTAATTTGAATTTCCTTGTTTCTCAACAAGGACAACGATAAAACTTTGCTCGAAATGCTCACTCAATGGGTCTCATACGAGAGAGATTTATATCTCTATATACATACAGTACTACTCTGCCATGTTATGTTATGATTTAACATGAAAAACTGCTTATGGTATAGTGTGAGTATTTTAATGCGGAAATTCATTGGAAATTATATGGTGGATCCATCAGTTTTAATGCGACGCGAACATTAATATTATAACAGGCGTGAAAATTGATGAAATCTATTCACGAAGAACTACAGGAGAATTCGTTTAACCAATGTTGCAATGCTTTTTCAAGCCCTTCTGCAAGCCATCATCCTGCATTTGTTGTGAGTTGGCTGTAAATCAGCTAAGTGACACATTAAAAACAAGCTCATTATTACGTGGTACAAATCCAGTTGACGAGTATTAGTGGGGCCAGGGTTTGCCCGACTTGGGAAAGGGTGAGGATTAGGGGGCCTAAGCTGTAAAAAAAAAAGGGAAAAAGGGGGGGGGGGTCAGGCAATTTCCGGAGAAGGTCACTCAGAAAACGGCGAAGTATTGGCCTCAAATTATGTTATCCAACGAGCCGTGATCGAAGAGGGGCTTGACTTGACCTGTCCGACGAGGAAGGACATATGCTGGCGCTGCTGCCATTTGCGGATTCAAGGGAGACCAGCCGCGCCGCCCGTAAATTTGTAAATTTGTCAAAATTATTTTATAAAATGGAGAAACAAACGAAAATTATATTCCTGTACAAATTTAAGTCTGATGGCGCTATTTCCGGGTCATCTAGAAGTGCCATAATCTTAAATTTCCCTACCTCAGCCCCAACGATGGTTGACAGAGTCTAGACTCTCCATCTGTGAAAGTCCCTCCCTTGATTCCCTCTATTTCGAATTCCCGAATCCGCCAATGGCTGCTATTGCTGACGAGAAGGCTAACTTAATAGAAATTATACAAATATACGGGTATTTTGTTAGCTAGCTATAAAGCATGCGACGTCAACGTGCAAGCTCAGTTAAAACACCTTCGACGTGCCCTCGACAAAGTACGATAAGATCGCTCATAATTACAGTTTTGTTTTAGAAAAAAAATTAAAACATCAGCATGGGGAATACGTACCTCCTTGAATCACGCAATCGTCTTCCTAATTTAGACCATCTGATGAGTAATCGGACATAGCCTATATCAACGTATTTTGTGATTTCCAATCCGGACTCTGGATCTGGAACGATGGATAGAGCCATTTGCATCCTGAAATCGTACGGGTTTTTTTTTCTTGGACCAATCAGCGACAAGCTTGGTTGGTTCGAACCAATCGAACGCATACTTAACCCGAACAACCGTGTTCCGTGCGCAATGTGAACGCAGCGTTCAAAAAACGTAGCAACTCACGATTTTTTTGTCCGGGCCCCGGACCGGATCCGGGCTTGATGTGTGAACATAGCTTTATTTCCATCTCTGCTCTCTGTGAACGCTTGACGACGCGATGTCGTCTGTTGATCGATGGAAAGCGGATCGTCGTAATCCAAAAGGATTCGTTGCACGCTTTTCGTCGCAATCGTTCTTCATAGAATCCCGTCTGCCGACAACCGTAATTGACAGTGAACTGCGCAGTGTTTGCTACCCAGCTTAAAATATTGAAGTGCTTATTTTATAAGAAGTAAGCAAAATATCTAGGCTACTTCCAATATATACAATTGGAAATAATGTTTTGTTTCACTGGTTCAAAGATTTTTTTACTACGAAAACCTTTAGGACTAATATTTATTCTTATAGTCAATTTTAAGGTCTGAAAAAGAATAGGCCTATGTAATGCCTATGTGTTGACATTTTAAATCATATGTGGGAGAAATATGGCATCTTAAAATTTGGTACACATCAAATTTATATGGCAATACAAGTACGGCTGCCCCGGTATACGGTAATGTTACATCATAATGCCCATGGGCAAATTACAGATAGGCTATACCACGAAAATTGAGTACGGTCAAAGCTTACAAAAATGGCCCAGGCCTTCATACCTGTGCCCTTTAGAAAACATACTGATGAGAAGATACGGTACATGACATGACTTTCTTAGGCTTACAGTATAAACCCGAAGTAAATAGATATACCGGTAACGACTTATATCACTGGCCATCAAATTTGTATACGACAACACAAGTACGGTACGACTGGCCCGGTATACGGTAATGTGACATTGTAATGCCCATATATGGGCAAATTACAGATATACCACGTAAAATTGAGTACGGTCAAAGCTTACAAAATGCCAAAAGGCCTCCATCCCTTTATAAAAACATATAGAAGCATGGCCATGCCTTCTAAAGCTTACAGTATAAACCCGAAACAGGTATTTGACAATTAATAGGCCTAAGCCTATAATTATAGGTCTATAAAAATGATATAACGACTTATAGCCTATCACTGGCCATTAAATTTAAATGACGATAGGCCTACAAGTCCATACGGGGCAGCCGTACTGCCCATATGTATGGGCAAATTACAGATATAGGCCTATCATGTAAATTGAGCGCGGTCGGAGCTTACAAAAATGGCAAAAGGCCTCCATTAGTACCTGTGCCCAGACAACATACTAATAATAAACATGGCATGGCTTGGCTTACAGTAAAATCCAAATTGAATAGATACTTGATAATTAAGTCTAATTAGAGGCCTATAAAATGATATAACGACTTATACAAAACATTGGAACGTTTTTTTTTTCATAATGCAGTATAGAAATGTTGGTGTTTATATGAGTTTATGCCTATAGGTTTTTATAATTATGTATGAAGGAATTATTTAATGTGCACATTATGTTCTTATATACAAGTTATGAAATACGACATCAGGAGAAGCCCGAGGTTATTTTTCTCGAAGATAACACGTAAACTTACTTAAGGTGGAAAAGGCGAGTCACTCCTGTTTACTGTCAAAACTGAACACAACGTCAACATGTTAAACCAATAAAGTTCTCAATCCACAAACCAACTGACAAGAAATAATTGGCGGAAATTACTGAACAAGAAAGCTTTCAAACGTTGTATTTGACATTGTCAGGTCGCTTTCCCCCATTTCTCTAATTCGATCCATTTGCGGGTTACCGACAAAGGTCGAATGAGTTGTAGGCCTACATGGAAAGTTTTACTACCGTTAGAAACGAATGTAAAACCATCATTCATATCTGTAAATGAATATGAAAATGATTGTTGTATTCCCGGTTTCTTGCGATAAGTTTCGTTTTGTGATTTCAGTAATCCATAGCAGAAGAACCAGGTTGATAGACTAGTAGGTTGGGTCTGCGCATGTGTGGGTGGACGTCATAACGCGCCAACCGGCTTTTATCTGCCTTTTTGGTGTACTTCGGTGTCGTTTTATAATCGCATTTTACCAAAGTAAAGGGTTTTTTTTACCGCCGGTCAAAACAAACTGTCGCTTGAGGAGAAGCAGAAGTAGGAAACATCACATTTATAGCTTTCAAAGTATTTACATGCAATTTCTTCCTCTCTTTTGATCATAACCGATGGGTATTCGACGGTGATTAACAGGGTTTTACCGATGATACAATTGAACTTTTTTGCGGCAGTTGCCAGCCGAACTGACATAACCTGGTTTCATCTCATTATCATTCGCTTATGACAGTTGGCATAAAGTTGTCCCACCCTGGTGTAGTGTAAATTAGCCAGGTTTCTCAGTATAATGACTCATATCATTGGTCAATTACAACATACATTACAACAATTCACTGACTTGTAAATACGACCATGAATGAAACTGATAAGCTATTACCGTACGCAAGTCTGTATGAGTACAACTTTACTAGTTGTTATAATAATAACATTAATTATTATTATTATTATTATTAGGCGAAATGTATTATACTGTAATTATTATTAATTTTACTGTTATTATTAGTGTATTACTATTATTATTAAAGTTCAAATTCTCTTTATTGTCACATTGTCTCTTCATTTACACGAAATTCCAAGTTTCGACATACACATAAATAAACTATTATTATATACGGTACTATCACTGTTTTGTATTATTGTTGTTATTGTTACTGATATTATTGATATTGTTATTATTATTATTATTATTATTATTATTACAAATGAAAATACATCATTTGGATAATATAAAATGAAAAATTGCACATACCTTAAAAAGTGATTAGGCCTATTATAAAAATAGTTAAGAACATAGGCCTATATAAAAACATCAACTTTAGGAAAATTAATTACAAAAATAACATCGCACAAACCTTTTAAAACTTGACTATATAATATATTTTATTATTATTATTATTATTATATATTATTAAATTATAATTGTATTATTATTATTATAATTGTATTATTATTATTATTATTATTATTATTATTATTATTATTATTATTATTATTGTCATCACCGTCATGATCATTAGTATTCATTATTATAATTTTTTATTGAACATTTTTTTCATTATACTTGAATGAAATCAATAAAAATACTGTATACAAATGACTGAAATGTACAAAAACAGACCACAGTAAAAAATGCCAAACAGTTAAAGTTCAAGTTGAAAGTTACCGGTATATGATATATCGTTTATAGGCCTGTCTTTAGACAATAAACCGAGACAATGCAATTCAGTATTTGAATTTTTTTAAAGCAAGTTAGTTCAATTAAAAATTAAAAGGAGAAAGTAATCTCCCCTCTAAATAACAGACGCATGAATACTTCATTATTCTTTGCGTAGACACTAAAATTATATTGGCTGGTAATCAGTTTAATGAATTTCGTAGAACGTGTGTAAATCAGCAAAAAGTGTGTTGAACTGTCTCTCAGTGGAATAATAAATATGTTTAACTTATTCTGTCATTATAAAATGAGCAATTCTTTTTTTTTCATTTAGGTTTTATGAGTGTTATTCCAGATTTCATCATAGAGTCTATCATAAAATAACACTTTGAAAATGTTGAATAGCAAAAGCAGATTGATCTCGTGTTTGTTTCCCTGAGCACGAGATTCATTTTTAATTTTTTTTAAACAAATAAGAAAATACAAAAAAAAGCAGTTTGATGATGGGTATGAGGAGTAGGAAAAGGAGGAGGAGGGATGAGGGAGAAGAAGAAGAGAAGGAGGAGCACACTGACGATGATAGGATAGTAAAAGTGATATGAAAGTGCTAAGGAAAATTGAAATACTCTTACACTTTCTTTTATAAGAACCGTTAAAGTTTTTGCCCAGGCTCAATGTTCTTAATTTTTTTTGCCGATTTCAGGCTCAAAATGTTACTAGTTTGTTGGTATTTTTACACACTTTTCAAACATGGCTACAAAATTGTCATTGAACAACATATATATATCTGTCTCTTATACACATCTAGATGTGTATAAGAGACAGTATATATACTGTGTTATAGAGGGTATGACGTTTTACCTCAGTCTCAATTCTTAATATTTTGTTCTTAATTTGTAAGCGATTTCAGGCTCAGTGTTCTTATGAAATGTGTTCTTATAAAAAGAAAAAAATGTATTACTAAACCAAGGTTGCAGCCTGTTGGTGAAGACTGCGTAAGCGTAAGCTTCGTTATAACAGCTGCCGGCGAGAACATGGTAGGATGTTTACATTTTTAAAAACATCGAAGCATTAAATATGAGATCTATTATGACGTCAATTTGTGAAATTGCCATATTATCTTAGTACGTCGACTGTGTCCATCCAAATAGTACAGAATAGTTATTCTCTACTCTTTGGTCCATCCGTCTTTATTAATTGACGCGTCTCAACACTGTACTACCGGGAGCGCGCACATTGGTTTGCATCCGTAATGATCCGTCAATGAAGTTAAAGCGTTCGCCGTTTTTGTCAACAGTAAAGTTGTGTCGACTCAGCATACACGTGCACTGTATCCATCCGGATTCAGTGGTGTCACAGAGTTTGTGGGGCCCTGGCGGTGACTGTTATTGGAGGCCCTAATAAACGAGCGAAGCGGGCGTTAAGTTTGCAAGCGGATCGAACAAACAGACTCTGGGGAGTCGGGGGGACCCTGGTGGGGTCCGAGGGCGTTTCGCCCCTTCGCGCTCAGTGCTTATGTTATGGATGGCATTTATGAACTGTTAATTGCGTTGTCAGAGGACACAGAATCGGGTCCATGACTAATGAAATATTTCAGACAATTTTATGACAAAGCCAACATAGATTACATAGGCCAAATTTCGCAACCGGTAAAGGCCTACAGTAAGCATAATGTACACTGTGTAGGTGTAAAAAAGTACACAATTTTTTTTGAAAAACAAAACCTGAGCCCTGAGATAATGTTTCTGTATGATGGTGCCAGCCCAGTGTATTTTCAATGTTTAAAACTTTGGGGGTCCCATTGAATGAAACTAGTATTAGTCCTATAGTATATTTTTTTAAACTACAATGTCGGGGTTCCTCGTGCTTGGGGCCTTGGGCCCCCCCCCCCCGCATCTTCAGCGCCTGAGCGTGACGAGCCACTGCCGGCATTGTCAGTCGATACTGTAATTATAATAATATAGTGATATTAATGATGTAGGAATTTATTTTATAGCGCTCTTTCCATTTCAAAACAGACCTGTGGCCCTTTCAATTAGTTAGTTAATTAATTAATTAATTTAATTAGTCCCTACTAATGTACATATCTTATAGATTTAATATAGGCCTATATATTTTTTTCTTTTTTGGAAGCATTTATTTCTCCCCTCCACAATCTTCACATCGTAACAAATTGCTTTTTTTTCATTCCTTTCGATTGATTTCACATCCTCTTTCTTCCTTTCCTTTCCTTTTCTTTCTTTTCTTTTATATTATTTCTCCATCTTTTCATGTTTTCTTAATTGTAATTGTAATTTTTTATAATCACGTGCCTCTATTTCTCTCTTGATGATGTTTCATTCATTTCCCGTTTTCGTTACCATTTCCTTTCCAGCCATGGAGTGGAGGGATGAGCTATCTGGGTTACCCCCCCCCCCCTCTTTCAGCCCATCTTTCCGCCCATCATTCCCTATTGGTTAAGATAAAAAGAATAGATGTCAGTATTGAATTTTTATGTGTACCGTCGAAATCGGCCATAAATCAAATGCCTGGCGACGCTCGTATTCTCGGTTTGAACATAACGCGTCTCCGTCGCATCAAAATACCTCATAAACCGATTACCATCCGACTCATGATTACATGCGATATTACTCTTTACATGAGTCACATTTATCTAAGCAATTTCTCTTCCACAAACAACAGGTCATATTTCATAATGCTAAGTTGAACGGATGCCTTGGATGACAATAAGAGCATATATCGGGTCGGCTGCCATTGATCGTCCTATATGGTTAGCATGGCAATAAAGCAACGAATGCTTATTTTCGTAACTGTCGAATCTTGTCAGATTTCATAAACCATCATCAACATAAAATATTGATCTGTTCATATTTTTTTTTTCATCTGCGCATAGATGTTGATCAATGATTTCAACCCTACATTAGGATAAATCCGCAGCAGATACCGTGTTTTTGTTTGTTATTACAGGCCTATATAGGCCTGGACTACGGTGGTTTAAATGTTCTTATAACAATAATATCACAATACTTTATTAGACCTATATCAGTATGCAATAATCAATCTTTTATTAAACATTGTAGCCATAACCCACCAATGTCATAATTGTAATATTATGGAAATTTAATAGGATGTACCGTATAGTGCCAATATAACGAATGAATTTAATTGGCTGTCCTCTGATATTTAATAAGTGTTCACCACTTCAAATTATGCATAGGTACTGTATGTACAGTACTTGAAAATATAATATATAATGAATCTTTGTGTTGGATTCTGCGTAAACGCGTGTGTTTGTCGGGCATGCGCGTATGTCTAGGCTTGTTGTAATTGGTCAGTAGTTAAGTTTGATGGACACTCTCCCGGAAGGTCCATTGCACACGAGAGTTGAGTTTGCCAGTGTTGTCTACCTTCTGCACAAAATGCGCATGTCTGTAAAAATCATATTTCGTTTGAGTTTGTTGCGCATGATCCGAGTTTCGTTGATGAAACGATTGTTAACGGCACAAAGCAAACTTTAACATTTGATTCTAGGTCGTGATTTGACGTGATAAATTTGATTCCTTGTCAATTTACCATTCTCATTCCTCGTTATCTACTTGGTCTAGAAAATGACGAGTCTTTGTTTTTAAATATTACAATGGAAACTAATCGACAGTGGCCACTCCCAAAAATACACGCAGGCCTATTTTTAATATGGCTTAGTCGTCTATTACTGGAGAGGTAATAATTATTGCCTTGCATATACACTACTAAATGTATGTAGGCCACTATAGACTATATACACACACACCCACACCCATAAGATGATGATGGTGAGTTGTGGCAGATGTGATTGAGCGAGTGTTTGTAAAGGTGATGAAGGTGAGCATGATTTTGCTTTTAGTTCTATCAGAGGTAATGCTGGTGAGAATGACCTGCAGCATAGGTGATGATAAAGAATTCAGTGTCAGAGGTGATGATAATGAGCATGGGTTGTGACTGCCGGTGATGGTAAGCATGAGTTGTGGTGGTGGTGGCTATGGTAAGCCTGAGTTTCAGTAGTGGTGGTGACCATATTGTGTTGGAGGTAATAAAATTAAGTATGTGTTGAGGCAGAAGTGATGGTGGAGTGCACGAGATGTGGCAGATATTTGGGACGATTGCTTTCGTTTATTGGGGAGAAAATGGTGATGAGGAAGATATACTGTAGTAGAAACAAATTATTTAATGAAACATTTTTGTTACATACATTGAATGCAACAGACTTGAGGAAGAGTTTTCAAGGCAAGTATATACCTGTCTCTTATACACATCTAGATGTGTATAAGAGACAGCAGTACCAGCGAATATAGACAGCAGTAAATAGAAATAGATAGGCCTAAACAATAAGAATAAACACAATTTAAAATTATTTATATAGGCCTAAGACCCGTAATCAATCCCAATTTAAAAAAAAAAAATGATTTACACCTGCTCATCAATCGATAAAAATATAAACTAGCAGGAATGTTTAAATATCGCTTACATGCGCAATACAAAAACAACACAAAAAATCGAACAAACGTATTGAAAATTAGGGCAAACTAGTCGACTTGAGCTTACTGCGTTTCATTACCAAATGAAATATGTAAAATGCTAAATAATTAGCCTTGTTTTCGTGGATGCAATGTCTTAGACTAGAATTAAAGCCAAACGATGTATGAGCCCAGGAATATTACCCTACTCTACTAACAGACTTCATCATCTTTATTAATCATAAAACTGCCAAATAAGAAGTTAGCTCATCGGTTCAATAACACTTGCTATTGTAAGTAATAAATCAAGTATTCTTCTTTTTATAGGTCACGTCAGTTCTGACTGCTAATGCCTTCAAAGTTCCGTTTCGGGTCGTCGATGCATTGTATGTTTGTCGCCATCTTTCCTCCAATTTCTTTCACCATTTCTTTTACTTATATTTTTCATAAGTAATGATAGGCCTATGCATATCTTGAATTCATGAATTCATGCATTACTTACTTATCGTTGTCATGATCGTCACAGTTGTCATCATCCTCATCATCATCATCATCATCATCATCATCATCATCACCACCATCATCAGCAGCATTATCTTCATCATCATTACCATTATCATATTATTATCATCATCACCCACCACCACCATCATCATCTTCATCATTATCAGCAGGGACGGATCCAGCACGTGCCCTCCTTCCTCCGTTTGCCACTAAAATCATGATCACTGCTGTAATGGTAATCATATTTACAAACCTCATTAAAGTATCGTTATCATCATCATAATCATTTCCATCATCATTACCACCTCCACCACCACCACCATCAATATCAACAACCACCAAAATAATAGGTCTAACAATTGTGGTTTGTTTGTGCTGTTTTATTCCTTCAGGCGTTATCATCATCATTATCATAATTATTTCCATCATCATCACCACCTCCACCACCACCACCATCAATATCAACAACCACCAGAATAATAGGTCTAACAATCATGGTTTGTTTGTGCTATTTTATTCCGTCATGGTTTAAGCATATTAAATTTAGGCTTATCAGTAAAAGTTTTAAAGCCAAAAAAATCATATAAATAAAATGAAATATAGATTTTTATATGAGTGGTTATTAGTGTTTTGTTTTATTTTGTCCTGTAGAGATATACTGTGAGTAATGATTTTGCTCCAATACACTTGCTTCACATGTTATCAACTTTGGACGAATTATAAGATTAGACATACTTGTGGTACCTGATTTTTTTTGCTGTGTTGGTATCGAAGTATTATAGAACGGAGCCTAGTATGCATAATTAAATTTAATTGAATCCATTAGGCCGTATTCCAAGAAAGATAATATTTATATTATTCATGAATATTTATTCATGCCAGCCTAATTCCTCGTTAGGTTTACATTTCGACTTCGAGATTCGTTTTACTGTACTTGCCGGCTCGCTCAATCATATTCAAAAGTGAAGCGGGATTAATAGTGGCGATGCACAGCCGTTTGAAACCAGCTGTGTCTTTAGAAAAAATATTGTAAGTAAAGTAGATGTTATAATTAAGGTAATGTGCCCTCGTTGGAGTCTTTAACTACTATCCAAGAGATCGCCTAATGGTGATGGTGATTCGTATCTCAGTCAATGTATATGAAAGCTGAAAACTCGATGTCGTCAACGACAATAGGCCTATTGATCAAAGTCTACGTGGATTTGTCCGTAGAGTTTTGATAGTTAGAAGCGCCTGTATATTTATTGTAATAGCCTAAAAGGGGTTAATTTATGATTCATCTTGTAAATATAATTGGTTTAATAATTTGTTTACTTCTTTGTTTAACAGTTCATCTATTTCATATTACTTTATTGCGTAAATACTGTATAGGCCTATCAAGTTTATAGTTATCAATATTGTTACATTAATTGACCGATGAGATTGCCTATTATATATAAGGACACTGAGGCTGAAATAAAACAAATTAAGAACATTTTGAGCCTGAAATTGGCCAAACAATAAGAACATTGAGTCTGAGCAAAATTTTACTGGTTCTTATAAAAAAAGAAGTGTAGAACGTAGGGTTGTGGTAGCGCATGTTCTTAGAAATTTGGAACAATTACACTCAGAAAAAAAAAATATCACTTCATTTCTTGCTTACCCTAATCGCGCATCTCACCACCATAATGAACCTAACCCATAACGAGACTTCATAATTAACAAAAGAATACATTGTACTATTCTAAATTAAACTAAATCATTGGAACAGAATCATTTTATATACTAAGGCTTTATTTTATTTTTATTTTATTCATTCTGGCAAAAACAATTAACAATATAAAACATTACAATTACAAAAAAGAAAAAAAAATCAGAAATTCACAAACAAATAATAATCAGGTGAGCCAAGGAGCAGCAAAAGCGGAACCACTGTCATCTTAGAGATGTGCTGCTCCCAGAAAAAAAAATATATGAATAAAAAATAAAAAAATATAAAAAATAAATAAATAAATAAATAAAATAATAATAACAATAATAATAATAATACAGTAATAATAATAATAATAATAATAATAATAATAATAATAATAATAATAATAATAATAATAATAATAATAATAATATAATAATAATAATGGAATAAGAGTAATGATAAACAATAAAGAACAATTAAAAATCATTAACATATTTTTTTAACTTGCATTTGAACAAATCAAAATTAAAAGATATAATGAAATAATTTCGGATATCAGGATGGAGGTTATTCCACAATCTCACAAATCTAGTTGGATTTGAAAATTTCGAAGAGTCAGTTTTAGATTTTAAATGTTTAAATGTTAAAAAGATAAGGATGACGATTATTAATAATTAATTTACTAGAAACTAAACTCGCGCGGGAGGAATAAAGTAAACGACAAATATTTAATATAGTAAAATAGTCACTTAATTTTTCAAAAGACATTAATTTCAAAGTGTCTAGTCTTCCCACATAAGATTGTTCCTGGGGTTTTTGCTGAAGAATATATCGAGTAGCCTTGCGTTGAATATTTTCAATTTGTGCTTTATGACCTACTCGATAAGGATACCAAACATGATTACAATAATGTATACCGGTATGTGGGAGGACTAGAATTTAATACACACAAATATACATATATCATTTAGGCCTATATCCTAATATAATAATAATAATAATAATAATAATAATAATAATAATAATAATAATAATAATAATAATAATAATAATAATAATATGCCTCTCATATCATAATATATTATCATCATATATTCATAGGACTATGATGTCTATTATAATGTACCGTACTGCATATTATAGTATACTGTATTGTGCTATTTTCTTTTGTCTCGTGTTGCGTTATACAGTGTAACATTAAAAATGTAGTTGGTAATACGAAGTAACATTTATGTGAGAAGGTAACGCAACTCTGCTAAAAATTTCATTATGCATATGGAAATTTATTGGCGCGTTGAAGTTAACGATGGCGCCACAGTAAATATCAGCCAAAACTCGTATTGTCTTAAGTTACATTCACCGAGACTTTGGACAGAAGGGAATAAAACACTTTTGAAACATTTTGTGACATGAAGACAGACGGCTATATCTATCGTGGACCAGATATTTTAATCGCAGACTACAGAAAAGACTGACTTTGTGACGTCAGTTTTTACTCTGTCGAATGTTTCATTTTAATGGTGCAATTACATTTCACGACTGTTTGAATAGTGAGAGGATCGGTTATGAAGCGGCGTTTCTTTGTGTGATGTGAGCTCGTCAGGCAATGTACCGTACTACTACAATCGTATCTTCAATTTATAGGCCTATCAATGTTAAGACTGACTGCAGAGTAATGGATGGGCCAAGCAATCTGAACGTCAGTAAAACAATATCGATCACTATTTCTAGAAATCAATCTCAATATCTATCAATTTAAATTTTATAACAAATATTAATACCTCCTATTCTATACTCCTCTAGCGGCCTACTGCTGCTGATGATGAATAACGAAGAAGAAGATGATGATGATGAGGTCTATTTTATGATATATCGGTAGATATTAGCGACTGAAATTGTATTTCTTTCTTTTTCCATATCAGTAATAGGGTAATGAGGGACAATGGTAAGGATACTGATAACGATGATAGCGATAACGAAAACCATAATAATGATGATAAATAATAATAATAATAATAATAATAATAGGCCTTATGATAAAGATGATAAAAAATAATGATAGGCCTAATGAGGATAATGATAATTAGAATGATGATGACGGCAACAACAACAAAAATATTAATAATAATCATAATAATACTAATCATATAATAATAAAAATAATAATAATAGGCCTAATTATGAAATTTATATAAAACTATGATAATAATGATAATACTGTTGATGATACTGCTTATGATGATGACGATGATGATCATGAGCATAATCACGATGATGATGATGATGATGATGATTCATCATAAATGTATTCAACTCGCAAAGAGTATTTTAAACGAGATAAATTGTCAGACGCCTCGGCGATGTATCATATCGTAACCAACATTTTTTTTCTTCTTTTACTCAATCTAGTACTCTCAATACAACGAAAAAACAAAATGGACGTACATATTTTCAAAAATGATAAAGATTGTGATTTATGTCAGTAAGCACTCCAGTATTACATCGCAATTAGTATGATCTTTTGATTGAACATTTATTCCATCTACCAGTTAATTCGTGCTCTAGCTGGAACGAAGTTAATCTAGAGACACTTGGACGTAATAGGCCTACTCATGTAAAAATAGTTCCAATTCACTTAAATTTACAAGTAGATTATGAAAAAGAATCAGTCACTGAGAATCAGCTAATTCCAGTTAATTATGTTTCTACGATATAATAAAAATATATCGATATAAATATCGTTGTTATGTTTAGCTAATTTCTTTTCTTAAATCGGACTAGAAATTTTGGCGCGCAAGTCAAACCGACCAGACACCAGCTAACGTTTAGTGCTGTATTTTTTTTTTGGTAACATATTTGCGTATATTTCACAGAAACTGCTTAGACCTTTTGATTATTTATATATTTATTTTTTATTGGAGCCTTGATATCATGAGGTATATGCCCATTCTTATTGGAGACATCGCTAAGTTTTCAGCAATAGGGCTGGAGCCGCCAATTCGTATCTGGTTCCCGTGACTCTTTCTTCTGCAGTAGTATGTTTAATAAAATCATATCTTAGATTATTTAAACAACAAAATGTGTGGCATACTAAGCACCAGTATCACCTCCCTCCCCCAAGACGCACTTTATTATAGTCGGTTGTTTCTCATGCTATTAAAAGTTTTTGAACTTATCAATGAGAGGGCGCTATATCGGTACCGGCCACTCATGATCTGTGGTTTTGGGTCAGTCAGACCATTTATTGACCAATCTAAGCCTATCGATATGTAACGTAACCGTCAGTAAAATGAAATACCGTATATAATATTACCTGCCTGGTTTCTCTCTGCGTTGTTTTAAATATTATTTTCACGTGGCAGAAAAGGTAAAAGAAATTCAAACAAAACTCCAAACATGTTTAAGTAACCATTTCGATTGCCACACGAATCACTTGCGATTTTTTTTCTTCGGTATTATAATACGTCAGGGAGGGTTTGTGCTTCTTAGGTCGAAAACTCAAGGTGATTGAAGTGAATATTTAGCCTGCACATCTATTCGTTTACACTGCATTTTGTAATGATTAGTAAGTAGGACCAGTAAAAGATTAGGTAAGTAGGACCAGTAAAATTTCACCCAGACTCTGCGTTCTTTTTTTTTTTTTTTGTGAATTTCAGGCTAAAAAAAAAAGAAGAAAAAATGAATTTCAGCCTCGGTGTACGTAAAAATTTTCAATAATAATAATAATAATAATAATAATAATAAATAATAATAGGCCTAATAATAATAATAAATGATTATTATTATTATTGTTAGTAATATTATTACTGTATTATTAATAATTATTATTGTTAAAGTCTCCATAATTATTATTATTATTATTATTATTATTATTATTATTATTATTATTTAAAAAAAGTGTAATACATACGGTAACTTATGCTACTGCCTATGCCTGTTAGATCATTGAGATTGGGTTTACGGTATAGGTTCAGAATTTAATGTAAATTTGACGAAGGTTTGTGCAAGTTCTGGATCCGCTGTCAATTAATACAACTCGTAATTAATAACAAATAAAGTAAATAAATTAAATTCAGGAAGTGATTGTTTAGTTGTGTAGACTCAATAAGTATCTACTAATAATTAATTAATACAGTACCATAGTTCATCATTCAATCGATCGATGTAGAATAGTCTTTTAACTGAAAGAAAACGGTAGTGAACGTAAATAATTTGCAATTTAGTCGGCATTATTTATCCCAAGATGAACACAATGTCATTGATTTAATCATTATGATTGACGTATGGAATGTTGGCGTTCTTATTAGGATGAAACATGTCGGTTTTGTTGCCCGTATTGTTTGTTTCGCTTCTGATCCATATCATGTGACGAAAATATTTCGCAAGAGCGTCAGACAAATGAGATGAATGAACAAAACTATGTTTGTAAATGACACGGAGACACAAGGTTCTAGTGTAATAATTTCGCTCTAATTGGTTAATTTTTCAGGATCATTACCAAGCCGACAATGTATGTGTGGTACCGCCAAAAAAGAAATCGACAAACGGGCCGCAGCCGTAAGCGACAGGGACGTGGCTCGAGTCATGAACGCTTTGCCACGCTCCCCACTGGGCTTCAAAATATGACACGAATCAGTTATTAGAAGTGGAAAGATTATGGACATTGGGGTAATAATGGCTTCGGCAATAACAAGACCATGGCGCTAGGCCACCAGGCGAGATCCACGGGCGCTACAGTTTCACTTTTTAGGTGGCCGTGCTCGTTGTTTTCTATCCGCCAGTCAAGTCAAGGTCGGAACCGCCTTGTTCAAAGCGGAGGAAACAATTCTTTTGTAGTTAAAATTGCGGTATTTTTCCCAAATGCGTATTGAAATATTACTGTGTCGTCAAAACATTGATAAATCACTTGCCGATTTTAATTGTTGTCCTCATATATCACAAAAGTTATGACGCTTAACTTCCGAGAGGATTGAGATTCAATTGAAAGAGAAATCCTCTATCAATAGTCGTACAAAACAGGACTACAGTAAATTATATAAACTTGTGCGTCTAATTGCTATTTACGTATTCAACTGAAGATTATGCCAACTCTTTCCGGAGAGCCAAATCCAATATTCATTTATTAAACTAAACTTGTATTAATGAAGGGCTTATGATACGAAGAGAGTACTTTAACACGTTATTATTATCTTATTATTTGAGTCACTCGAGTTCGAGTCAAATTCATTTTGTAAATATAAGCCTAATGATATCGTAGACGGTTAAAGGCACTCATATATTTACCGTACGTGTTATGTAGGCCTAGACCTACATTATACCAAGCTGCCAACAGGATCACACGATTTCTACTGTATATACTCTTGTTAGTACTGGTACTATTAGACTTGGTATAAAGCGCTATATAAATCCACCTGCATACATTACAGTCATCATTTTTATTTTTATTTTTAAGCCCTTATTACTACTTAGGTCCGCTATTCATACTTTTACTAATAATAGGCCAGTGTTGTTTTATAATTACATATTCCATACTGTTCACTACCGTACCGGTATGCTATTATGTACCGGTATATAGGCCTACATATATAGGCCTATGTATTATTTTAATAAAACTAAAATATATAATTTATAATGTTGCTGTGGATTATTGTGACGTGATGGTTGATGAGAAGGTAAACAAAAATGATTACATTACGTTATTCATCATTGTTGTTATAAACCCATGCCACATATTCATAATTTTACTAATTTAATAGTTTTGTTTTTTAATTAATATTATTCCATATGTATATACATATGGTATAGTTAAAATATAATAGGCCTAGATAATTTATAATATTGTAGGGCCTAGTGGATTATTGCGACGATGTTATGGTGCGGAGAAAGGTAAAACAACATTACAATGATCTCTCTTTTAAAATAAGATAATTAACTGAAAGACACACACACAGGTTGTTCTCATGTTTTTCAATCTCGTCATAATTATTTTTTGAAAATTGAGCACTTCTACCTCGACAGCCTATAATGTGACAGCGTTTTGAGCGCACCGCAGGGTTCTGTCGTTACCTCAGAGTTGGGTGGCCAGTATCATCTAAGAGCGCCGCCATTTGACAAACGCAATTTGCGATTTTGACATGTTGAAACAGGGAGCATATTGCTCACAGCCAGAGCTATCCGTGAATATTTACTGATAGCTTCGCCGCGGCAGACAACACAGGATTCGCCGACGAATTGAGCCCCGGGCAGCCTAGGCCGTTCTAAGCCTCTTCGGGCACTGATTAATCTACCCGATATTAAAAGTGTTTTGGACGGCTTCGGCAAAATGAAAATGGAGTGGGTTTGATGTGAAGAGGCTGAAAAATATGACATGATGAAATTTAATGATTAGCGGTCGTGTGATCTGTCATTCTTTGTCAATCCCAATTGATGACGCAAATACTGACTGACAGGTTGCAAATCGACCGACAACACAGAATACGATATGTTATTGATAGTGGCAACACTTTAGTTGGCGTTTTGTTATTATTGTCGTATCACAACTCATCTAAATTCTCCAAATGAACAACAATACAATATAATTTCCGCAAGATTATTCTAAGCAAATATTAACAAGAATAATCATTGTGATGATATATTGTCATGTAAACTCACTTCCTTTCCTGTCACAAACGTTTATAGCAGTAATGAAATGCTTTTCTGGCCATGCAACAAAATTAAATACGGAAATTGAAGGAACCAACGAAAGTTTTCAACGTTTAAGTGATTTTTTTTTATTGAAATCTGCCAAAATTATGCTTCATTGGTGACTATAGGCCTTTATTATAAAGGCCTAGACCCATATTCAGTAAATATTGTAATAACATAAATTTGGTCAGAATTATGGCGTATACTGACACAGATTAGGAGGAATTATATCATTTCGCTTTACATTGATGTGCGCGTAAATGATAAATATTTACACTTCATGATGCGACGTAATGGCATAAACATCATCAAAATTTAATCGATGCGTTTTATTTAATATATCCAGCGGAAACCATAATAACAAGACATTGCCTATATACCCATGGTAGTTAGTGCTTAATTACAAAATGCTTATAACATATGCTTATGTATACTGTAGTAGTATAGTGCTTCATTAAGTTTATATATCGTGTGTGTGATGCGCGTGGGAGTGTATGCATGTGCTGTGTGTCTGTCATCCCATATAGTTTGGCTATTCGATATCCTAGTTTTATGTCATACAATTATCCAAATTAAAGAATTGTGTTAACAACATCTTCTGACTGTCTCATTTGTTTCATATTTTGCCTTTAAACTTAATAATTGAATATTACCTTTTTAAAATAGCGAAGTATAATTAGGATTTATATTCAGAAAAGAATCAATGATACTTGTAACATAGGGATAAGAGGGTTAAGATACTTAAAATTACTGTATAGCGGTATTTAAGCATGATTTCAGTATCGTCGGGCCTAATAAATTTTCTTTTAATAAGAACTAATAAAATTTGGCTCAGGCTACATTGTTTTTTTGTTTTTTGTTTTTTGTTTTTTTTTTTTTTGCCAAGAGATCCAAGATTCAAAGATAGATTTATTGTCA
>NW_022704401.1:1782617-1788790 GCF_011630105.1 Anneissia japonica | reverse complement strand
AGATGTGTATATATCTGTACCTTATGTGCAGTAATGTAGGTGTAACTATGTAATACCCCCTATAATCAGGTGTACTGTCATTGGGGGCCATTTTTACCAGGTTTTTTTTCTGGGTCAGTTTTTCAGGGCCCATTTTTCTTTACAATAATAATTTTCTATGTTTGAAAAGTGTGTAAAATAAGAACAAATTAAGAACATTTTGAGCCTGAAATCGGTCAAAAAATAAGAACACTGAGCCTGGGCAAAATTTTACTGGTTCTTATATATAAAAAAAAAAAGTGTATATTAGATCCAAGCAGCAAAATGCTATACGAGGCAAGAAACAAAAGATAATGTATAATAATCCGGTGTGGTAATTAGTAATAAATTAGATAAATAAATTGAGTCACAAGTCAAAGAACGAACTGAGGCTTTTCTTGAAATTATCCTTTGAGTTGGAATTCACAGCATGTGGTGGAAAGCAAGGACCTACTACATTTTCCAATTGAAATTCCAAAAAAAAAAATACAATAGTAGGCCTATTAGTCCTACTTACATTTCTAACTAAATAGTTGTGTAATATTTTTAATAGTTTTTATGTACTAAAGTAATGTTTTTGTTATGTCAATAGCGAATGTCATACAGTTTAGCCTCCTGTCCACACTTATGGAGGAAATATACCAACTTTCATGTGACAAATAGCTGTAATTTACACATTGTCGTATAAAACTCAAAAGTGTGAACAGAGGCTAAACTGTATTATATTTGTTATAGGCTTTGGTGAGAAAAAGATTTTCAGGGTAATCTAGAGTCGGTTTTATGCAATAATAATGATTAGAAAGTGTATTTTACCGTTTATAACTTCTCCAATCGTTTAGGTTAAGGCTAAAGTGCGCCCTCACAATAATGAAAATATTCATGGAGTACCGTACTATCCTGATTAGGAATCTTTGACTTCATCAGCCAACGTTCTTAAATGGAAGACGAAAAGGCAATAACAGAGTGGGAAAACCACCAAATCACAAAGACAACATGTATTAATTTCTTAATTCATTAGTGGAAAGAAAATAGGCCTAATTCCTCCATGTTTAAACCGAATTTAAATAAGCAAAATGTGGTGTAAACGAATATAATACGGTATGTGTTCTATTGGTTATAACATGCCATAACTGTGTACTCTTCCCGGTGAAGTAAACTCCCTTGCCCTTAATACGGGCCAAGTTCTCAGGCCGCGCCGTAGTAGCTCTATGGGCGCAGATCATGGGGGAAGGGGAACAGGTCTCCCACATATTTTTAAGGGGTTGGTTCCCCCACTTTTCTCCAGCAATGTAATTTCGTGTCAAAAAAATGCCTGGAAATTGTTGAAATAACTGTATAAATGACCCAGGTTTTACGAAGAGCGCTGCGACAGAGCACGGTTGTACATGATGATAAATTTTACAATAATAAGTTAAGAGTGTCATTCCCGGCCATCTAGAAGAAATATTTCCTCAAATGTTCGCATCTCAGCGTGCTGAGTCGGTGTGGACGACTGCCCCCCCCCACCCCCGCCTTTCAAAACAAATCTGCGTCCATGCTTATTCCTTCGTTTGTCCTAAGGAATTTGCCAGTAACGGATAGTTAGGCTATTGGCCTATGCGTCTTCTACACAGAGCTGGGGCATCTGATGGGGGAAACATAATGGTGTGTCCACATTATTTATCATCAATCAAAATAAAGCTCAATGGACAGGATTTTGAAATTAAACGAAATTTGTTCATTTAACGGAAGAAGATGTCTTATCCCTTGACATAATTTAACACTAATAATTGCTTAATCATCGCTTTCGCTCTCATAAAATTTATTATCATCACTTCCATACAACGAATACATGCGAATAAAGTGCTTTTAACCAGGGGAAGGCCGAGGTGGGCTGGGCATAATACTGTATTACATCTTGTCAGTCAGTTTAGCTATAGAATATAATAACAACAATCACAGGAACAAATGAACACAAACATATGTTCATTAGGTTGTACTGTAGGCGAAATCTAATTAGTGTAGGCCTGTATTTCAAATATTCTCTATACCCAGAATGGTTTAAAATAATAAGGTAGGCATATGTTGATCAATTTTAAAAACCAAGTGGTTTTTAACAATTGAGTCTCTGTAATATATAAGGCCTATAGACTTGTACGATGTACAACTTGGCCTACATAGGCCTACTAATAATACTATATAGGCATATCCTTGTTCTTGAACGGAACAGAGAAAAAGCCGTAGATAGGTTTTGGAAGTGGAGTAGATATTTGCCGGTAAAACGCATAATTATTCGTTAACACAGCATTTCGTGACGATTTACTGCTGGCGCACTTCAATTCGAGTTATATAGCAGACAATTAAACAATTAAAAAAATTGTTACTATTAAATACCGCATCCAGGACAGTATACGTACTACTAAATAGGCCTTCAGTACTTTCAATTTAATTTGAATGTATGTTTGCATAAAAAATCGTCACATACGAGACTGATATTTATATATGGAATTAAAGTATCATACATACAGTATTCGATTAAATTAAATCGATTCTTCTTGAAATTCGATATCAATTTAAGAATAACAACATCGAGTGTTCCTATCCTATCATAGGCCTACATCTAAACATTTTAAAGAGTAATAAACTAGGCCTATAATAATCCATATTTAACTTCTCTTCTCTATTCAATCTTCTGAATGTAAACTCATACTTCTTTTCTTTGTACTGTACAGTAATCCTCTGGAATATTAATAGTACAGTCTAAAAATATTCAGAATAAAGGGGAAATTGTTTCTAGATTATACACCTCGTAATTATAACGCTTCATTTCATATCACCACTCTGCTGATTGAGTGACAACTTTTCATCAGTAAGCCAAATCATGGCAACTGTTTTTGAATGCTAGGTTCACGATTAACATTCGACGAGCAATACATCACGTCATATCACAGGGGTTCAGACACCTTATTTGGACTGTCCGCCATTAGGCCTACACGTCAGGCGTTGCGTTTACCTTTTGTCAGCAACTGATACGTGTGTGTTAATTGGCGCTAATAATCGGCCAAATTGACGTACACGCCTGGAATGCTCCGTTTATTGATTGGCAATCTCTTTGAGGATACCGCCGGTATTGTTAGCTTTAGCCACAATGGTGAAATTGGCAGGCGGGGAAGAAGTCTAATTATGGAGGCCTTAGAAACTGAATTGTACGCTCAATCACTTTGACCAGTTAAAAACCACAATCAGACAAACACGAAGGCAAGATATACGTCGCTTTCTCGTTTGATCTATTATGAACGAACGACGCTGTCAACAACTTCTTGTACTCCCCTCTGAAAATCTAGCAAAGCGCTCGCTCTTAACAACAGCTAGGGCGTGAATTAACCAGCTCGACTGCCTATCAAGTGGAATATGGCTATTAGCATAATTCGTCCAAAAAGCCCGTGTATCCATTACGTTCACGTGATATGATTTTTTCATTGAAGATTAGCAAGTGTTGTAGGCCTATTTCACCTTAAAACATAAACTTAATTTTTTTTAAATAATTGCTTAATTTATATAGTTTTTTTTATTATAAAAGTTATACGTCAGCTTCTGATTGGAAATTAAATTTATTAAAAAAATGCATTTTTCAGCCATTTAATGACCATAATATAATACAGGCCTATAAATTACAATCCTAAATTTGAAACCCTACTAGAAGTTGTTTTTTAGTTTCATAACTTGCTTAGAGGCTAGTTGTAAATAAATTTATGTTACGGTATTTTGTATTTCTTTAATAAATGTTGGCTAAAAAGAACGAAAGAATGAATTAGGCCACGCCAGCATTCTTAAAGCATCGCCTAATTAATCATTGAAAACTTTTTCCATCTGCCTGGCCTACTTTGTTTTAAGTTTATACTGTATCGTAACTCATTCAATTTTCGTATCGGAAGGCATCGAACCGATCAGAAATCAAATCAGTGTGTAAGAATTGTATTTTTAAAAACAGAAAAAACAATAAAAACCTCTTAAAATTCTTTTGGTCTTCAATTTGTACCTTACCTGTGCAATCGGTTTTTTTTATTTATTTTATTTCATTTCATCCACGCCTTACAGTGACTAAAGTCACAATTTACAGGGTTGAACAACAAGTAAGTACGCTAATGAAAATACAATACAATTTGGGATGCAACTTTATAAACCTCTTTAATATAGCACAATAATATACTGCTGTAAAATCTTTGAACAGTGTGTAAAAGTAAGAACAAAATATGAAAGTTTGGAGCCTGAAATTAACAAAAAAAAAATCAACATAGGCCTATATTTTAATTGTATTCATGAAACTGAACGGCATTATGGGCCTAATTTCATATAGGCCTATGTTGTTTTAGAACTTAATTACCCAGATCATACGAACTTATCTCAAATTTAGAGCATTTATCATCGTTGTAAAAAATCATTCTAAGCGGTAAATTACGATTGTACAAGTTTACATGCAAAATAAAGATAATGCGCGTCTCGCATTGAAATACAGTAAGTTAAAAAAAAAAAGGAATAGGCCTAATTGTCTGGATTGACTTTTCGATGCGACAGTACCGAGTGGGACTATAGAAGAGATATTCGGCGTGCAATTTCGTCAAGTGACTCTAGAAAGCGTAATAGGGCATATTATAAATATAAGCCTGGGATTAATATAACTTAAAACGACTTTGCATATTAACCTATATAGGCTAATTAGTGTGGCTTGAACTGTAACATGGCATATCAATGCATGATACGTCATTCTTTCATCTCGCAATGGCACCACTATATCATAGATTGACAATTACATAGAAGATGATGGAGGCCTACATTATTATCATGTCTAAATATCTGCTTATTTTTTAAATATATTATAGGCCTAACCCATAACTTAGGCCTACACTGTTTCTGCTTCAGTGTCAATTATTTCCATAAATGATATTCTAAAAAAATGGGTCATTTTTACAGAGCCATTACTACTGGTATTTGTACTGGTAATTTAAATCATTGAGTGACACGACGTTAAAACATTTTACTACATAAAATGATTCAAACTTTAAAGTACATCAATATTTAAATTTTCTATTATATACGTATCGTATATTCGAATATACACCCGGGGTGTTTATTGTTGAGAATGGGTTTTGAGGTGGCGTTTATTTTAGAGGGGCGTTTATTTATTTATTTATTTTTGGCGTAGAATAAATACGTGGCAACTACAACACAACATTACCGTGAAAATGTCTTAATGGATGATCATAAATACTTAGATCCCAACCAGGTGAGACAGTTGTAAGTCTACGGGAGTAGGACATCAATAAAATAATGTTCCTACCATTAGATTGGTTTACAGTCATTTGAGGATGGGGGGTGGGGAGCATTTATTCGAGGGTATGTTGATTCCAAACGGGGCGTTTATTCGAATAAATACGTTACGCTACATGTAGCCTATGCGGTATAAAACTGGAGTGGTATATTGGCAAACATATAAACGTACAAAACAAAAAACAGGAAAGATGGTTACACTTTACTATTATGTTCTATGTAAATTTAGTATCAAATGATCGAACGTTTTTCGGTTATCAACAGTGACGTATCAAGAATTCTTGAAATTGGGGTGCTGATGGGGAGAGGCACGAAGGTGAAGTGGGGGCTCGATGATCATGTGAGGGGCGCTAATGCGCAAAATAAGGTGATTTAGGTGATTTTTAACCACTCGACCGTGATTTTTTTTTGGTGGGGGGTGGGGGACCGGGGTGTTTGGGCGCGAGTAATTTTTGGAGGGACGTGCGCCCCCTCCCCCGCGTACCCCCTAGATACGCCACTAGTTATCAAACTTCGTCAAGCTGACAAAGATTATATGTATATGTAATTTATATAATACAGGTCTAATAAAATATAGGCCTATATAGACTTTCTAAACATTAACTCTCGCTTTTACATAACGAGTTGCGTGTTATGTTACTAGAGTTTACCTTTTTTATTACCATTGATAGTGCCATTAAAATAAAAGCAATAGTATCGGTAAATACAATTAATCAAATACGGTAACGTTCATGCACAGTGTAATTTCTCCATCACATGACTGCAACATTTCTATTCCAAATCTCTGCATTTATACAATGATTTAATTTTATCGGTTTGAATTTGCAAAAAAAAAAGACAGTGATAAA
>NW_022704401.1:1778878-1782607 GCF_011630105.1 Anneissia japonica | reverse complement strand
CGACAATGGAGTCATATTCAAACTGGAACACATTCAAACTATTTTAAGTCACAACAACATGCCCCTGATATAAAGAATTTCCACTGGGGAAATAAATTTAAAATATAGACCATGTATTGTTTTGTGGACCGAACAAAATAAAACCCTCTACAAATCAGTGAGTTATTATGGTGACTGTACAAACTAATCGGCATAACTATTCTTAATTATAAACCGAGTAAAGATTTTGGAAAGAAAAAAATAAGATATAAAACGGTATAACTTGTAAAATTTTCTGAAAAGTTTCTAAACACTTGACTTTCTTCGTGGCTGATACAATATATGTGTGTGTGTGTGTGTGTGTAATTAATTGGCTGATACAGATCAATGATACACAAACGATAAAGAGAAGTTTAGGCTGTGAAAAGTGACAATAGATGACTGGGGCATGGTGCGTGGGAATTAAATCATTTTAAGAGGAAGTAAATATTAGATATAAACAATTAATCGTGGATAAATAGGGAGGAATAAACATTAGTTTATAAAACCATGAAAGAATAAATAATTAATTTGATAATTATAATACATTAAACCACGGATAAAATTGAATGATTTTAAAGGAACTTATACAATAGGTCTTATAGTGATAATGATGCTAATGGAATTCTAGAAATTAAACCGTTTATTGTGTGGTCAATTATGCTGATTAAAAAGTGCAAAAAAAAAGAAGAAAAAAAGAAAATTAATTACGACGACGAGACTTAGTATTAAGAGGAACGAATTAAGTAACCAATCAATCAATTGACGATGAAGATGATTGACGATGACGACGATGATGATTAGGATGATGGTTATGTTAATGATGGATAATAATGATGATGAATATGTTATGATATGATATATGAGGCAGAATAAATACATAGTTCATAGTATATTTTATTTGTCCTTTTGGAAATTCATTTCCAATTCAAGCGTCCATTTGTGGTTTTTTTTCTTCAACTTTTGTATAAATTTATTCACGTCATTCAGTGGTAGTATGGCCCATTTCTTGAAAAAAAATTGATAGTGTACCTCAAGGTATACCGTAGGCCTACTTGGAATATACTTCCAGGGCTTGAGCCAGACCATAGAGCTGTGAAGGGTGGGCCTTTCATTAGGAAAAGATCCCCTTTGTTTAGCCTTTTTAAAGCCCATTCTGATTGGGAGAACTGTTTGAATTGAAAGACAAAGCATTTGAGCACTGTGCATTGTGTTAAATATTGCTTCTTGTAATATTGTTAACATATTGAATATTCTTGGTGCTAATTATAAGCCACTTGAGTACTATGACTAAGTTTCCTTTCCTTCGATAAAAGCCTGTATCCACTGTCCATTGTAGATTAAATTGAAATCAAATGTATGCACTGTGTCGTTGAATCTGTAATATTTCATGTTAAGCGAAGCGCACATTTATTTGCGTTTGCTTCCGAGACGCCATCCATGAGATTGCGATGCGTTGCGCGACGTACGGCGATCTGCTCACTGCTGTACTACCGGTCAACGAAGCGTGCGTCTATCAAGCGCAGAAACAGAACACGGACGAATTCGTCGGCCAGCGGACTAGTGACCGTCTGCTAAACGGGCCAACGCAGTGTGCGCCATGATTCATTACTAACATTTGAACATAATGTCTTTAAAAGTTTAAAGTAGGTTCACCGAATGCATTTCTATAAAAGGCTAACGCAATCCTAGGCTTATGAGGGGTTGAGTTGTCTTAATGAATGGAACCTTCTGGCGTTTCTAAAGAATTAAGAACCACTGTTTAAAGCATCCATGCTAATCAAACGAATGAATCCAACCAAACAAACTTTTTATCATGAATACAAAAATAATAATTATTTGCACAGCCTATTACAATGTTGCGTTGTTTTCTCTAATTAAATTTATATTTTATAATTATTTGATGCTCTTGTCATAAAAAGACGGAAGTATATTTCGGTAACTTCAATATCGAAATCCGACATTGCGTCGAGAAACTGAATAGTGTCAAGATATTCGACAATTTCGTCTGCAGTCTGTGCGAACGTTTGCAACGGCGCGTAAGTCCGCTAACTGTAGGTCAGTCTGAACAGATCGATCTGTCGCGCGATGTGCTACTCGCGTCGTCTGCTACTCGCGTCGTCACTCATTTATTGCGTTGATTGCGGATGCCAACGCATGTGATTTCACTTTTAATTATATGGTATCCATACACGTTTGTATGTAATAGCAGGTCCATGGTCATATCATGAATGAAGCTAGCCAATTACGTGAACAAATATATTACGTGCGCGCATGACGCGTGAACTCATTCACGCGTAAAAGTTCTGGAAATGGAATAAGTAGGTACATTATGCTAACGGACAAATTATGCGACAGCGATGACCAATTGGTTTACGTTTATCATCATGTACGGTAACTTGTTCCGTTCACTTCGTATTTTCGCAAATTACTCAAAGGAGTTTCAAACCAATCATAATCCATTCATTATGTCATGAATTGTAGAAGATAATACTGAGTGAAAGAAGCCAGGAGTCACCGGGGAATTATAGGCCAGAAATACAACAGGGGCCGAACACCAGTTTGTCAGCACGCCATGAGTATGCGTGTGCGGAACGTGGACAATGTCCATGTGTGAATAATCGCATAAAGGCAATGAACTTGCTTCGTGATGCCACGATATTCTGATGTCTTTAACTTCGCTGATGGACATGGTCTTACGAGTGTGGATCTTAAAATCAATACCGGTAAATAAAAAATAAAAAAATACCGATACATGTTTAAAGGGGCATTCCTACGAATTTAGTCACAATTAATTTCAATTCTTTATTCCTTTTCCGAATGCATGTTGATAACATAAACACCTCAGTCTTTCCCTCCATTTTGATGCACGTACATTATTGACACGTTTGTTGAGCTTCAAAATACTAGCGGTTGTGGCTTGAGCTCACGCTCCACGGGCAGGGCCCACTTTAAAAGCGATACATCACCGATGCTTACGGTACTTTACAGAGCTTTCCACCCCATGATGCATTACGGTACTGTCGCAAAAGTCGTGCATCGTCTGTCAAGGCGTGCTTCGATCCATCAACTTCTGTCATTTTACTTGCACATCAATTTCCGTCAATTCGAGTTCTCGGACACGGAAGGTCTCTTCTATCTGTGGATTGTAATCTGTCACTGTCGCTACTCAATCTTTCGGAGAATACAACACTGGATGTTTACACATGAATAACATTGTTGGCTTTCATTATGATCAATCTTTGCCGACGTGTTGTGGCGCATCATGTACTTACACCGAACTGTGTAAGATGTATTTGTCTTTTTATGCCAGTAAGTGACTGGTTAATATTTGAAAACATACAAACATGTCACAACAGTGACAGACCCAAGTTCTTGGTATAGTGAATGTATTAAATAATGGATGAGCAAGATGGCCATGAGTACCATTTGTGTAAACGCACTCGACTGACTCTTGCTAATAATTGGCTTTCGAAACAAATAAGCCACTTTAACGTGTGCACACTGCGTCTACCGCGAACGAAGTTCCGCTTGACGGCGCGACAAAATCTTCCGACGTTGCTCCGTTGCGCGGTCACCTCGTCGCATTGCGTTCTCCGTGGAAACGCGTTGGTCCACTACGATTTACTGTTGAGTGTGCCCAGTATAACAATTTTATATATATATATATATATATATATATATCTCTCTCTTATACACATCTTGTGTATA
>NW_022704401.1:1767950-1778272 GCF_011630105.1 Anneissia japonica | reverse complement strand
ATATAGTGTTATTCTATACTCAGGTTGGTGGAATCCAATTTTAGGATTTTCGTTCACACAAAAATGCGTGTAGGCCTACACTGAGGCATGAACCAAAAATACTTAGGCCTATTTGTTTTTGTTTTTTTTTTTAAGTTTAGGCCTATGTCAATATTGAAAGTTGATAGGGCTAATTAAGCCCTAAATGATAGGCCTATATTATTATGAGCAATTAAAAAATTAAATAATTTACAGGGGTTCCTTACTTAAAACACAGACAGCACCGGTACATCTTTAATAATGTTGCAAATTTTTTTTTATAACCTTATCTCCTCTTTTAACTTGTCAAAACTGATCGGTAAACATCCACGTCAGATGTAACATTTCCGATCATGACATAGACATAAACATCACAAGCAGAAACAGATATAGTACCGTACTTAAAATTAGGTTATTAAACTACATACGGTATTGATGTGAAATGTAAATGTTAATTGTATGATCATTATTTGAAAGGAAAGTCGACATCCGCTTTTTATTAGTATGTCATTTTCTAATTTTCATATAGTGAGGATTATTATTAGGCATAAATTATTTTGTCTCATGTTAAAATGAAAAACATTCAATTTCTAGGCCTATGATTGAGTTAAAGTGAGTTTAGGCCTATATCTGCCTTCGCATATGACTCTGGGTGTGGCAGAAGGTGGGAGGGCGTGGGGTGGACAATTTTGAAGGGAAAGAATAAGACGTAGATAATAATTATTAGGTCTCTACCAGTTAATTAATTTGCATCTGCTAATTTGACAACAGGACACTCCGAATATTATAAAGCGTGCGGTCAATGCACTCCCCGGAATAGCCTAAATAGAACTCCGACCCGGTTTTTAGTCAAATAAGCTTAGACCCTCATATTAATTTATTACGATGTATACCGGTATGCCTGTAAGCTTATTGTGTAATCAATTTATTACATTATAAGAAGTTTAAGAAGGCACCGGTAGACGTCCAATTTAAGTCTATTTCCATAAATCAAAATGGCCCCGGAATGGCCCTCATTGATGTAAAAGAGCCTGAAGTTGGTATCAAAAAATTCCCCTATTGTTGGGGAATCTTTGACGAAAATGTATTTATTTATTTAATACCAATACCAAGAGGGTGACCCCATCCAGCACGATGGATGGGTAAAAAAGGGATTTTTTTTAGCTTTTATCCACCCGCCCCTTTTTATCATTTAAAAGGAAGAAGGGCAACAAACAATCATCATCATCATCATCACTATTATTATTGTTATTATCATCATCATCAGCAGCAGCAGCAGTAGTTTTATGTGCATAGAATGGCTCAAATGTATTCCTCTTTATATTTACTAATAATTTATTACTATCTGTTTATTTAAGATTAATTATATTTAGAATTATATTAAATGCTTGCAGTAGACCACGTAGGTACTTCTGAAAAGAACTGTTGTTTTGTTGAGAATGTCTCGACGTTTTGATTGAGTTGCTTCAATCGTCATCAGTTTAAATCATAATATATTTAAGTAATTGTTTATCACTAACTTTTCAACTCTCCTTTAAGTGATTCAATTCCCACTCACCATACCCCAAGTAATTTATTATCACTAATTAGCACCTAATTTTCTTTGTATTAGTCGATTGTTTATCGTGATATATTTCTGATCGGTATATAGGCAATTACCCAAGTTTCAATGATCGCGTATAAACAACGAAGCAAAATTGTTTATTGTACAGGCATACCCTAAATAACGGTTTCGAGGAAGTACTGGGAACAGATAAGGCTACGCATTTTATAGGTCTCATTTACTTTTTTTAAATTTTTATAAGGACACGTTCTATAAAACATTGAGGCTGAAATTGCTTAACAAATAAGAACAAATTGAGGCTTAGGTAAAATGTCAAATAAAGTTTTTATTTAAAAAAAAACAACTAATAGGCCTATTACCATTTAGAAACCTGTAAAATTAGGTTAGTCTTAGCCTATCTGTATCTATGTGCAGTAGGTGTGACTATGTAATATCCTCTATAATACGGAACAGTAATATACCGATGTACAATAATATTTTTTTATCTTTGAAAAGTGTGTAAAATAAGACCAAAATAAGAACATTTTGAGGCTGGAATTTGGATTTGGGATTTGTGTTCTTGTTGAAGAACACTGAGTGTGGGCAAAATTTCATCTGTTCTTGTAAAAAAAAGAGGTGTAGTTCCATGAAACGCTCCATGGGTAAACATTTTATAATATTAATATTTAAATGGTTATTATATTATAAATTATAACAGTAATAATATTTTAAAATAGCGTATGAGGTCCATCTAAGAGGGATTAGGCCTACCACTGCATTTTTTTCACCTTTGAAAGAATAAGATCAGTTATAATTGAATGTATGAAAAATAACAACAATGAGCAACATTTTTTTTTCGAAGTAAAATTTGATTTAGAAATACCCGGAATCCCTGCGGGATATTTTTACTTAGGTTTCTTGCAGTAGATTTACTTGAAATATATAAAATAATTTTAAATAGGCATATTAGTTTATTACAGTCCATTTGATTGTTCAGTACCGACAGTAGGCCTAGGCCTATCTATATTTTAAAATAATTTGATATAAATATCAGAATCAGCACTCTTCTATTTACAAGGTCGTGACACAATTTCGTTCTTTCAGTAAAAGTTAATCTCATGATTCTCTTGTGCTTACTTCATTGTGTAAAGTACACGCGTTGTTTAGCTATATATGCATTGCTGGTGTGCGCTGTGAGTGCCAACACTAACTTCAAAGGGAAGGGGGAAATCGTCCGTGACGATTTAATACAGATTATTTATCAATATTTTCCGCGGTGGTAGAATCTCTCTGAGGAGTTGAAATGATGGGCCATGGATTATACATCTCAGGCATCTAACGATAGGGTTCATCAACCATTACATTATAAGTTATAATCTAGAAAAAAAAAAGGTAGAATTTCAATCATACTTCACACAATTAGATACGTGTGACCTGTTTCTCTGTTCTAGGTAAAAAGTCATATTCTTTGCGTTGAATATATATTTTAGCAAACGCGTGGACAACAATATTAACGCGACGCTGACCACAATCGACCTGCTTGTACAAACTAGGTTACCAGCCTACACTGCTTACTAATGGATACGTACTTTCTGTGACTTTATTGATGCAAGCGTAATAAAAATTTGCAGAATAGCAATACGGGATATCAAAGGGCTTATTTCTTCAATAAGCTAATATACACACATTTGTACACATAGGCTTAGCGGCAAGTCTTTGTTCGAGATGCGTTTTAAAATTTATGATTCGGTTCTAGGTCGGTGTCGGTGGGATAACATCTTAGCACGATGTCGGCTTTAAATGTGGAAATTGAATAACGGAATCATCGTTGAAAACAACGTGTACGTTTCTATGACGTTTGCTTGTCAGAATTAAAATCGAGAGTATAACTGTATAATAATAATAATACGGTATTCTGTGAAATCGCAACGTATGTCAAGATGTGGATTGTTCCCCTTTTCATAATAATTACAGCCTACTATATAAAACGGTTTATTATGTCTCTGGAAGAAGATTAGGAGTATTTTATAAGTGTTTAGTGTTCCGTAGGTGTAGTTTTATAGGCCTGTATTATACGCCTATATATGTGTCAGATTCAGATTAAACCATTTTTTTGTCCAAGCATAACATTTCTTTTACAATACATAGCACATGACTATACATGATATTAATAATGATGGTCAGAAGATTACATAGAGGCCAAAACGGTAGCCATTTTATCAACGGTACAGTCACACAAAAATGATCTAACTGATTAGGCCTGTTGTTCTTTTTTTAAAACAAATCCCTGAACTAAGAATGTAGGCCTAATAAAAAAAAAAAAAAAATCGCATACAACATTCTCTTACAACTAGTTTAAACACCATCATCTTGGTGATTGTGGTTGGGGGTTAGTGTTTGCCTTCAAATCTGATGGTCTTGGTTCAATCACAAGAAAAGTGTGGATATCTCTTACAACCTAAGGCACCTGCAAGCTTCATTTTACTCTTCTACGTTATACCATTTTTTCAAATTTTGGGGCAGGTCGCTCACGGAACCACGGAATTGAGTCTTGTGTTGGGCTGTTAAAAGTCTCTTTTATTCTCTGTGAATTGTGTATTGGAAAAACATCAATCGATCAATATATTTCGGAATTCAAAACTGAGCAACAAAAATATAAACCAAGCACCTCAATCAAATAAAAAAAGAAAAAAAAAATGTTTATACAAACTAATAATAACTACTACTACATGCAGCATGCTTTTATTCTTTGGCAAAAAATAAGAGGAAAATATGGTATCACTATTTTATGGGGAAATATTTTTGGTTTCGACTGTACAATTTATCTAAACATCGAAAATATCACAGGGTTAAATGTCGTTTCCGGTTTAGAGAACCATAGGGATTGAAGAGAATGATCGGAGGCAGGCAAGCGACACATTTCAATCGAATCTTATTTTAAATTGTTTACAAATTCATCGCAGTTTTCCCACGAGGGGAAATCAACAGGGTAAAAAATCCATGCTGTTGGTAATATATCATAAATGAGACAGGCAATAATTCAATCCAAATCGGTAAAAAGAAATCATTCACCGTTGCTCAAAAGCAATTTATCAAAAATTATGCATTTGTCCGTGAACTTCTTGTTTCACTGGTTGACGAGAAAGCGTAACAATTGCTTGTATGGGTTTATTGAAGGCATGCTCAGGCGGACTTGATCAGCTCCATACGAGGCATCGGTAAACTCAAAGAGTTCTCGTTTTAGGCCTGTCAAAACGCATTAGCATGGCCCACCGCGCTCCATCGGGCAATATAAATAGAGGAGGCGGTCGAGGCTAATAAGCAGTCCTTTAAGCTGTCACTTTACAGGCCAGTTGATTTACTCAGCAAGTTACGGGGTTTAATTGAGGACTTGAGGCGGTACACTTCAAAGGGACCCTGCTGAGCCCTGCCTGTCTACTTACAAAAGACCTTACCACCCTTCAATCTAGCGATAAAGTTAGCCTGAAGTTGACTGGCATTTGGCGTTGGCCGGCTTATATGTGACGAAGAAGTCGGCTACTTCTTTAGCTAGGATTAGAGTTAAGAATGAGGAATGATTATGTTAATAGTTCTCAATAAGAAAGTACACACTGAATTGAATTGAGAGATTTCTAAGGCGACCTGTCTGTCGAGAAAAGAAAATAGAAGGCGGACTTTTTGAACGAGGACAAAGTCCTAATTCGTTCTTTGAAGTCACCGCCCATTGTGAGCAATTAACTAGTTGTAGCTTATCTGAATAGCAGAATGTTAGCTTAGCTCGTATGATTGACAAGCTAGAGTGTTCAATGTGGCTTCGGCTATCATCTATACCTAATTACGATTCGTGGACTGATTGGACACAGCCTATAACGAAGCCATACTATCTAGGCCTATTGAGATGGTTCTTGTTTGTCAGAAACACGAAATATCTAGAAATAAATTCCATCAGACTATTTTGATTTCCTTCGACCTGAAATAAATCTGTAAGTCGAGTCCAAATTAGAGAATTTGATAGAAACACAGTACGAATGTTATTACACAGCGTGTGTGATCGGCAGTCGAAATTGCTGGCGCTAAATAGAATACTGGAAATTAAAGATGATGTCCTCGTCTTGTTAATCTTAGAACCAGCTGCTAACGCTATTCCCTTGGCAGCCTAGTCAGCGCTGTCGTCGCCCGGTCGATTCAGGCGGCCGTTTTTGAGGTCTAGCCGACTAAAATTGGCTTTCACGATAATATACACTCAATTTTGCTTTCTTTTGCGTCACCTTAACAGAGAAACTCATAAAAAAAAACACACGAAGAAAGGAACTTATGAAGTCGGCTTGCACTTGCTTCCTACGCGCGTTATACATGACTTTGCATAAAAAACAGCTGTTTGTTTCGGTGAAATTACCCAGACCGTTTGTTAATAACTTCACCTCATCAAAACGTCTGAAAATTGTTTATTACCAAAGTTACAAAGTACTACAAGTTATAATTTATTGGCTACATATCTGACCATTGACTTTACAGCCTTTGTAAAAGAATTTATTATCAAACGCCTACAGATTTATGAACCCCAATAATCCTACTTCCTTTCGTTTTAATATATAAAAAAGAGAGAGTATATAAAAAAGAGAGTGTTTGGTAAATATTATTTACTTCGGTCGTGAAAGGAGTATCAAAGCAGGCCTATTTATATTTCACCGGGACTCGTTGATAAACTGATGCTAACTTTTTTTTTTTTTTTTTTTTTTTTTTAATAAGAACCAGTAAAATTGTGCCCAGGCTCTGTTGTTTTTGCCAAATTCAGGCTCAACATGTTCTTATTTTGTTCTTATTCATTTTGAACACAGAAAAGTATTATTGTACAGCAGTTTATTTTATTGCTAACATAGATGGTATTACATAGTCACACCTACTGCACATAAGGTACGGAAGATTTGTTGTTTTTCCTATTAAAAAAATAAATGAAAAGGGGATAGGCCTACCTATCACTCAGACTATTATCTGTCTCTTATACACATCTAGATGTGTATAAGAGACAGATATTTAAAAAGTGTAGTCACACCTACTGCACATAAGGTACTGATAAGATTTGTTGGTCTGTTCAGGGAGTTGTTTTTCTATCTTTTTTTTTAAAATGAAAACATCATTTGACATTTTACCTCAGCTTCAATTTGTTTTTAAGCAATTTCAGTCTCAGTGCTTATAAAATGTGTATATAAACATGCAATATCAATTTCTCGCGATTGTGGCATGTCCTGCGTCGCATAAGAATATATTTTTTCAATGTGTAGGCCTACAAATAACGAGGCAATGAGACTAGTTATTTGTAAGTAAACAAAAGTAGGCCTATAATATTTACGCCTATTTGATGGATAGGCCTACTAAAAACGTTATCCAAATACGAATAATTTGGTGTCGTATAAGAATAATTTAATAATTAAATACTCTTTAGATTTGTACTAATGACGAGGCAAACAGACTTGCATTGTTGCTATTGTGTTTGCTAATACCAGGCACTCCCTATTAGTTAAAGGCTTAATTTCTTTTGTCTGTCAGACCTCGACGGACAATGTTGCATCACATTTCGTCTATTCTCTGATGAAGTAGTGCATTATCCGACTCCCAGCAGATATCGTAAAGCACAGCATAAGAAAAAAAAAAAAGAATTTCGAAAGTGAGCAACTTCCAGAAACTTACAAAAACAAAACCTATAACAGACTTACTCCGTAAACCTAAAGCGTGTTGAGTGCACTTTTCTTCTTGTTTTATAAGAATACATTTTATAAGAACACCGAGGCTGAAATTGCTTAAAAAATTAATATTTGAAAAAACAACAAACTTTAACAAAAATAGAAAACCCAATAAATACTTTTTTTTTATAAGAACATTGAGGCTGAAATTGCCAATAAATTAAGAACAAAATAAGGACAAATTGAGGCTGAGATAAAAATGTCAAATGAGGTTTTCATTAAAAAAAAATATAGATCAAAATCAACATATCTTATCTCACCTTATTTGCAGTAGGTGTGACCACCTCCATAATGCAATATAGTAATATACTGTTGAACAATAATAATTTTCCACGTTTGTAAAGTGTATAGGCCTACAAAATAAGAACATTTTGAGCCAGAAATCGGCAAAAAATAAGAACACTGAGCCTGGGCAAAATTTTACTGGTTCTTTATAAAAAAAAATCTTTCTGGTTCATATTGAAAAAAGGTGTAGTGCATTACCCGACACCCAGAAGATACGGGACAAAATCAGAATCAAGCCTTCGTAAACATGCTATCGTTCCAAATAGTCTGATAAAATATTGTGGTCTGACAGTCATCATTCTGACACAGGCATATCCAGAACGCAGGCCTAGAGATGTATTTATGAACCAAATTCTGACATAAATAGGCCTAATCAGAACTCAGGACTCTGTTCTGCTTCTTGTTTACCAAAACCTAACCAAAAACTAAAGCAGACATACTCCGTAAACCTTTATAGCGCAAGCCTGTTCATAGGTACGGTACCGTATAGCCTAGTTGACAGTATATCAGCAACATGTATTTTTTTTAGATTGATAGTGGCATAACTACAAGTTTATTTGTTATTTAAACGATACTTATGGGTATTAGTCATATGGAAAAAAATTGACGTGCAAAGAGAAATCGAAAAAAAAAATAAATGAAATATTGTGAAAGAAATCAAACTTGTAACAAGTGGGGATAGGCCTACCTATCACTCAGACTATTATTAGTCGATATGTTTTCTTTTTATGTCATGTCATTATACACATGTATATTTCTTTAACAATATCTACGGTGTTTGCGTGCATACACGATAAAAAAAAATCATTCGAATTTTGCGATTCCCAGAGTACTTTAAACTGAAGTATTGAGGAAATGTGTTCTTGTTTCTAGCGTTTTTGACAGTTGACAAAAACGAAGATATATTGCTTTATAAGCGTCTAGATTTGACCTCTAACCCAAAACTAATCCATTAGCGTACGGCCTGCGATTTACTAAATGTTGTGCTCCGATTTTCAAGTCAATGTAATTTAAAAAGTTTCACGCTTACTATTTATGAACAGTAAATTTCATGTCTCATAAATCGATCGGTACGGTTATACTGTTTACTTAAACTTTCCAAATCAGGTAGTTTTGTAATATTATTGTAGACTTTCGATCGCCGGAGAAAAATGTCAACGAACCTATTATTCAGCTTAGCGGCCAGCACAGATCATCGCTCTTCCTATAAAAAGAATCATTGTTTTGAAAACGTCATCAACCTGAACTTGGATCTCGTGTTTACAGTGAATTTCTTCGTAAATCAAAATTAGACATTTACGACATCTAAACACAATATTTGAATTAATAAATAATGCTTAGAAAATATAATGGATTAATCATCCAATCGAGACGAAATGAATGTAAATAAATGTTTATTATGGCAATAATGCAGATTAATGAATAGTCATATTATAGAGAATGAAAATAATATTATTGTTTTATGGCAAAGGTGAAATACACGGGCATTAACAAATATATTTAGTTGTCTTAACTTAAGAATATCCTTATCAGTTTGTTTTGTTAAATTTAATTATAAAGCCTGAATAACAAATAATAAAAAGTAAATATACAAATAAGTGGTTTAGGATGGATGGATGGATTAAGTCATAGGCCTGTAGTCGAATGACCGATAAGATAAAATGAAGCATGGCAAAACAAAAATATGTCATTGTCTGTAGTAATTGAGATATTATTATATGTTATCTGTTTTATATGTACATTGTCGTCATAACGTATGCTCGCACATACGGTAAAAATGGCGTCTAGATAAAAACAAAATTGCCCGAACTGAAAATGTTTACACCATGCTAGTGCTACATGTAGACCTACGGTAATCTACTGACAGTTGTCAAATACAGTGGCGAAATGATGGGGGTGAAAAGGGGAACGAATGTGAAGTGGGGGCTCTATGATTAGGTGAGGGATAGCTAGTTCGCGAAATAAGGTAATTTGAGGTGACTTTTAACTAATGGAGCTGGATCTTTTTGATTTTTTTTTTGGCTACTTGTTGTAGGCTTGCACCCCCACGCACTCCCTATAACTCCACCGGATGTGTAGTTTAATTTGTGTTCGCAATTTTAAAATCAAAACAGCTATTACTATTATTTTTTTTGTTAAATTAGTGATTATATAAAATATGTTTATTTATTAAAATATATAAATATATCAAAATATATTTAATATTAAAATCCAACAATAAGGCCTTTTAAACTATCAATTGGGATTTTTTTCCCCCGGGCCTGGCTTAGCTTACATATTCTCAATCAGTTCTATTTTTAAAAGTTGGTCAATGCGTGGCCAATGACAATAAGGGGCCTACTGATAGTTTTAGCTGGAAAAACCAATTCATTTTGGAGTAGCAGGCCTATAATGAAAATGTTTGATTTAGTAATTGAAAACAAACAGGCCTATCCTCAAACTGAAACAAAGGAGGATGTCATAAAGAAAAAATTATTAGGTTAACTTTAATTTACAGTTTCACTACAGACCTATATAGATCTGATTCGTGTATAATATCTGTAGTTAACTTACTTATGATATTAGCCTCGATAGTGAGATAGATAGTAAGGATTCTACACGAAATAAGACACATCATTGGCAAGATCGTTATTATTATTATTATTATTATTATTATTATTATTATTATTATTATTATTATTATTATTATTATTATTATTATTATTATATTATTATTATTATTATTTTATTATTAT
>NW_022704401.1:1747587-1767881 GCF_011630105.1 Anneissia japonica | reverse complement strand
GGTGGATTCAGAAGAAGACTAAACCACCCACACTCTGCCCCCCCCCCCCTCTTCGATTTTTTTAAATTAGGCCCTACATAAAAATTAGAGATAAAAAGGGAAAAATTTTATTCAAATTTAAGTCTGATAGTTCCATTTCCAGTCAACTAGAGGTGCCATAATCATTAATATTCTTATTCTCAGCCCCAACAATTGTGTGGAAAGTTTACCTTGTTTTGTTAGCCGATTTTGGTATTTACGTAGCCCTGAATTTGAAATTCAAAACTATGATTGAATCGCGCCATATGCACCCTAAATTGTTCAATTTTTTTTTTAATTTTTAATGGAGCTATAGGCCTAAAGAAAATTATATTCAAATTTGTTCTGAGAGTCCAATTTCCGGCCATCTAGAGGTGCCATAATCACAAATTTTCTTATCAGCCCCAACTATATGGTGGGATTGAGGTGGTATAGATCCTCCGTCTGTGAATGTGCCTCCCCGGGCACCCTCTATTTTGAATTCCTGGATCCGCCACTGCGCCCCCCACTTCACCTTCGCTCCCCATCACCCCCTGACATTTCAAGACTTCTATATACGCCACTGCATACAGTACTTACATTTGTCTACAACCAGATAAATTATTTCATCCAGGACTTATAACTGAGCCCTTGCCCGCATTTCTTTGAGAGAGTCAGATAGGCCTAGAGATCCATAGTGTACGGTGTTATACCAATATGATATACCTCCATATTATTTAAAAAAAAACAAAAAAAACAAAACAAAACAAAAAAAAAAACAGAACAAACCGCAACTCAAACTGAAACAAAGTAAGATTAGGCAGAAGGAAAAATGCATTATGTATTATTATCAAGTTCCTGTTTTCTTTTCTTTATTACTACTACCAGTAAATAATAGTCATACCTGGTTGGAATTTTCTGGTGCTATAGACATAATTACGCCATATGCACCATCACGTGCAATACACAAAATAAACGAACAGACGGATCCACAGATATAGTATGTAGATAACATTGTATAAATCAAATATATATATATATATATAGACAAAAAATGAGAGGTTCAACAGTAGCTTTGATTAGACATATTTATTACTATTTAGTCTCGTGCTACACATGCGTGGTGCAGCACTCTTCAGATAAAATAGTCTATATTGTGTCGGATGTCTTCAAAGCATTTATCATAATATGTGCTCTGAATGGATTAGGAGATATGCTGTCTCTTATACACATCTAGATGTGTATAAGAGAAAGACTATGTACTGTACTTTAACGGAAAGATAATGTTATACCAAGGTTTTATACATCCGTTATACAGGAATGCCTATTTTGTATAATAATACGACGATAGGCCTATTGGAAATAATAACCGTATGCTATAATTTTCATTCCATTAGTTAAAAAAAACCACCAAGTAAGCTTTGTAAATAAATGTAATCATAAAAAAGAACACATGTGTGTTTTAATATGTAATTGTTTTTATAAGAATACTTTTATTTTTAAACTGTGAACAAACAACCGGAATTTAAAATATTATACGTGTGTGTCAAAAATTGAATTGAATCAGTCATTCATTATTTATAATTATTCAGCGCTGGGGTGTTCTTGGTGTAGGCTGTTATAAATCTAATGTATTATCATTAATATTATTGTACTTAAGGCCTATGATATAACTGTAGTTTCATAGATATCAAAGTCCATGTACATATTGATTTCAGCACACTGAAACCTTACAATTGAATAGGTGTTTGAACTGGCCTACTCATAAATAAAATATTCTAAAATCATCGTCTTAGAAAGAAGTTTAGATTTATTAAATTATTGTGAACAGTGAGGATAAATTACACTCAAATGTACTGTGTTTCCCCGGAGCAGTGGGAAATACAAGAGTTTAACCTGTGTTTGCTCATGACAAGCGAAGCTGCGTGACTGCGACACGTCCGTAGGCCTATGAGCTTGGTAACAAAATTTATTCCCTGCTCTAAAGCCACGTTACCACGGTGAGACTTCGTGTTATCACGAACCAAACATGGTCATTACTCAAGTCATATTTTATTTAGGAAAAAAAAAACCTTTTCGCACATAAGTACCTGTTAATGAACATGTCAAATATATTTATGGTGCTTTTTAAACAAGTTATTTAACCGGTCATTTGTAATTCCATAGCATTTTCAGAAATTTATGTGAAAGCTTGAACATGTACGACGGAAATTTGAAGTGTAGTCTAATTCAATAGCTCTACGGACTAATCACAACCAATAAAACCTTATCGCACTTTTTTGACAGTGTTGTTTTTAGTAATTATCGTCATACACAAGAATTTTATATTCGAGCTGGGTCGACAGATTTTCTTGGTTTAGATCACTTGTGCTACTATGTGCTAGGACTTTTTTTTAGCATGTTGAATTTCTAGGGAAAGCATATCGCTAAGTCACAGGCTCGCGAGCACATACACCCTATGTGTCTTGGGATTCTCCTGAGAGGAAGTCACCGAACAGGGCCTAGAGAAAATGCGTTCACCGAGGAATTTGAAGCGCCAATAATTAGCCAAAATTCCATCTGTCGTTACCTGTTCCAAATGAGAGTTTAAACTAGCCAGTCGCGAAAGTGACAAGATTAATAATAACCGGTAATAAGAATATGTTATTCGGAATCTGTTTTGTTTAACACTGCTGTATTTTTCATTATTTCGATGTGTCAGAAACGAATCTTCCTTTTATGCATTTGAATGGAAATAAGAAAGTTTATAGTTATCATGTGACAATCGAAAGTATATACTGTTATCTATGTTGATGTGTCATCTTCTTTGAAGCAGCATTTCTCCTCATTAAGGTTTAAATTAAATTAAGCGAGAGTGAGTGTCTGCGACTAAAAACAGCGAGATGATTATCCGCGTGCATGTGGTGTCATTGCAAATTATATTTTCATAAGTTAGTGCTTTCACATACAGTAAAACAACTCTAAAAGTAAGTTAATATATAAGCAGCGAAACGTGAAATAGAATAATTTCTCAACGCAGTGATACGCAAGTGAATTTGATGGACAGTTGGAATAAATGCAGTTTCATGATCGCATTGCATAGTGACAAATGAAATTTCATAAGAAATTACCTTTAAGTATTGGACTATAGTTGTTGTTTTTGTTTTGTTTTTCCTTTATTCTTTTTCATTTGTTTAATTTTTATCTGTAATGTTCTAGCTGTTGATGGACTCCGTGTCTGTGCTAGCTCCCTATCTGCCTTAAATGTTTTAAATATTTTTTTTTGGTGATTGAAATTTTATGTAAGGCATTTGAAATTGAATAAAGAAAGAATGAAAGAAATAAAATTATAATAAAATACAAGTATGACTATAATTAGGCCTATTTATTGATAGTATGAATAAATTAGTCAAGAAAAGGATAATAAAACAATATATAAAGTTAAAATTAAGTAGGCTTGCTGAGATTTATAATAGACCTATACTGTTCAGCTAAACAAATTCTTATTTTGAATAAAAGTTCATTATTGTAGTTGGGATTCCATGCTGAGTGGACCACCGTCCGATAAGACGTGATGAACCTTTATCAATCATCGTGTATGGTATGTATTTTTAAATGTTTAAATTTTTAAATTAGGTCTAATCATTCTGTCTGAATTTAGGCGATATGATGCTGCGTTTATGAAACATAGCGCCCGCTCCTATGATTTTCGTATGGATTCGGCTCTCCGTCATTTTGTGTGGCCAAGAAAATCTTGAATGTCCTAGTTAATCGGAAAACAGGAGGTTTTCATGTTTACGGGCTGTCGTCTCCAGCACTTCAGCTTTGAATTGCTTTATCTTTCAGTGCTGGACCGCCAGCGATAAAAAAAAATCCTACCCGATGGCACTTATCGCTCTGAACAACATTTTAGCTCGACCAGCATTACTTTGAAGTCGCCGCTAATTTTCATTATCCGTCACACTATGGTTGTCATCTCCTTCCACGTCCTGTCAATCTTACGCACTCTACAGCCAGCTCCGATTGATTGATTGATAACAGGCAAGCATAGCCACAGCAAGTTGCCTCTTTGAAGTCCTCCGACAGCTCAACTCAATACCCCCGACCTGGAAGACAACAGTAAAGCTAGTACAAAGGCCGTCTGACCTTCGAAGCTCCACCGACAGAAATACTAGCTACCAACAACTAGTCTTGTCATTCAAACCGTGAGCGGCGCCCTTTGTTGTTACTCTTTAATTGCGATTATGAGAACGATTTATCTCTGAGAATCATAGCCCTTTTCAAAAGCCGTTTTTCAAATTACTCAGGCCATGTTATCAACAACAAAAACCCGACATAAATCAGCCGAAATTGACAAGGTTGACATGAAGTTGATGGATTATCGTCTGGCTTTCACTACTGGCCAGATGCCAACGCGTGTTTCAAAGCTAATCGCTGATTGGCTGTGTGTCGACAGCCCTTGTCAGTGTGCATCAATCATTTTTAGCTCGTGACAGCTACCAAGTGACAATGGCCAATCAGACCGCGCTTCGCTAGCTTAGCGCCTCGCTGATTGGCTTGCGGCAAATTTTCTTCATCTCCTGCTGTAAATTCAGTGTTTGACTTGAAGTGTTGTCGGCAAATTTGTGTTTTTGTCTGTTGTCTAGAAGGGCGGCATACGTAGAGGAGGGCTTGTGTGGCTTTCAACGGACTAAGCATTCTCATTCAAACGCCCAACGCTATCGGATCACCAGTTATTGAAAGGCTGTCGACGTAGTGTAATCAGCCAGGCAGGCCGTATAGACCTCATTCTGTGACTAGAGAGCGCTGAGAACGTATCGAATCAACTCCGTCTTTCTAACTTACCCAAATGAAGCTAGTTTCAAATATGCTATCGTCAACTCGTACTCAAACGTATATGCATACTGAGTACTTACAACCACTCGACCCTCTTCCATCGGTAAGTCTATATTTTCATGATTATTCATAGGTTGTAACAATAGTTTACAACATTGTAGATATTAATTCTAGGCCTATATATAGTAGTATGATAGGCTATATTTTACTAATCGGCTGTACATCGGCTTAACTTTTCGGTATAATAAAACATTAGCTGACGTACATTAATTATTGTTTAGTTGGAAAGAATATCATGATACAACCTTATGGAATTTTTATAAACTTAAAATAATTTTTGTTAACTTTAAGCTATCAATACATATTATAAGGACACAGTGTGTTGATTGAAGTATAACCTTGCTCTCATATATCACCAGTTACCTGTCATAATGTACATCAAAGTTGTACCTGTCAATCTTAACTTTCATCGCCAACATCACTCACTTTTTTTCTTCCAACATTACGTGCTAATGCCAAAACTTGAAACATAGCCAATATTCTTTCAATTCTTTCGCTCTATCAGTTTGTACTTGCTGTTTTTAACCGCTAGCCAATTAATTTACAATTTCTCATTTTTTATCTATTTTAGCTTGATGCGAAGAAAAGTCCTTTGGCTTTGCTGGCTCAAACATGTAGCAGCATCGGCAAACCAGATCCACCACACAACAATGTTGATAACAAGCCCGTTTACGAGTCTCAAAATGGTAAAAGTTCGCCGGAGAAGCCTACAGCTCCTATTGATGACAAATGCTCATCTTTTAAACCATATAAACAGTCGGAAAAACGCGAAGGAGATGCAACTATTATGAAGATTGGATTTCCTAACAACCAAGCACGTAAAAGTGCGTCTTCGCCGCCCGTGAATGACTCAAAACCAATGCGAAGCAATTCATGCTCGCCTACACTGAAGCCAAAAGCGGTGTCGCCTATTCCATCAAGCCATTCAACCCCTGATAAAGAACATTCATCTCACAGCGGATGTGATGCCTCGCGAGAGGGTTTATTAAAAGCTGTAACAACACCCCTACCAGCCTTGTCTACAGCTAGTCATATTTCTTACAAACATGGACATCTTTCGCCAACCGCTGCTGTTGCGCCGTGCGGTTGTCACTCGCAAATTGTTGGACACATTCCGTGCGACCCATTATCGCACAAACACCACCACGAAGGACATATTTCACCAACGTCACCATACGCGGCTGCGTACGCACGTGTGAAAACGGCCGATGGTGCCACAACTTTGATGCCAATCTGTAGAGATCCTTATTGTACAAATTGCCAACAAACACCACAAATAAACTCTTCATCTTGTACCCAGTGTCGCCATGACCCCATTGGTGTTGGACTTAGTGGAGCTATACCTGTAGCCTTACCGTTTGGTGGTGCTTTACCTGCCTACCCTTTACCAACAAGTATGTCAAGTGCAGCTTCTTACCTGTACACACCCCACCCAGGACTACCACCTGCCTCAACGGGTGACCACGTTTGTAATTGGGTGTCTGGAACAACAAGTTGTGGAAAACGATTTGCTAGCAGCGAGGAACTTCTTCAACATCTGCGTTCGCACACAAATGAAACAACGCCAAGTTCACCCCTTGCTGCATCGTTGAGTGCCCAGCTAGGAGCTTATTATATGCAATATCATCCATCAGCACCAGCACTTGGACTTAAATCTGGACATGCATCACCACTAAGTCCGGTCAGGTACCATCCTTACAGGAGCTCACTCACTGCCCCCATAAGTGCTCTCCCTAGTCTGCCGGCTGGTGCATATTATTCCCCTTATGCCCTTCATGATTTGAAGGCGCGGTTTGCAACGGGAATACCTCATTAAAAAACTTTATAAAAAAGTATTATGATTGTTTGTGACTACCAACTCAAAAAAGTCTGTATGGATTAGTCCAAAATTTGTTTGTATGTTTCATCAAAAGAGTTAGTTGATTTTATTTGAATTGTAATTTTGTTATTTTTAATATCAAAAGCTATTTACATGTTAACGTCCAAGTTTAAGAGTTACTCTTGAGTTCAGTTATTGTTAATATTTAAAAGTTAATTTATTGTTGTACATGGTGTATTGAAAATATTCCTTGCGTATATTATACATGGGTATCTTAGCTTAGGTTTTTTGCATTAAGCTGATCGCTGGAAATAGTAGTGGCTAATCCATGTAATAATTTAACTTAAATACGCCTTGTTTGAAGGGTTGTCAATGTTACATGTTTAATGCGAATGATTGATCAGGCCCCTTTAGAAACCAAAAAAAATATCCAGTTAAACCATCACTACTACGATGGCAGTCTATTGAAATCGACAAGGAAACAGCGCATGTAGCACGCTTGAAAGACTATCAATTCAACAGTGATGTATTGCTTTAAGTTTATCATGTTCCGTAGTTGGTGATAAACATGTCGCCATTGCGATGATTTATTAGTCCGTGCCTATTGCGGCGTTGCGGTAACAAATTTATGATTCAACTAAAATCGGTAACACTCGTTTAATGAGTTATGAAGCTCCGAGTCCGACGTGATCGTTTTGTGTAATTGTTCTGTTTTGTGAAAAAAATTGAAACATATTTATAAGATTTAATGAGAAGATAATTATGATCGTTAGCCAATCTCTATAAATGTATGTGGAAAATCCCCCTTTTCCGTTTGATTTTCCAGATTGATTATTGTACAGTTGTAAATAATATACAATACTATTTGTTATATTTCAGAATATTTTATTATTGTTATTAAACGTTGAGATCCATCTAATTTGTGATTTGAATACTTCATTATTTGTATTGTACAGTGAAGTGATGGCGTGAAAGTTGAGTATGAGATTGAAATCAGAGAATGGCGTTATTTATAGTATTATGGAGTTGACGAGCGAAGAGATTTATCATTTGCTAAATGTCATCCGCCGGTGAACGTTCCTTAACAATTCATATTTTTAAACCTCATAAAACCGACACGAGCACTATGGACACATTACATCAATACCCTATGTAATATAAATTCGTTGAGTGAAATGAGAGATAATACTGTACATGACTAATTACATGTCATTCGATGTATCGAAGGATGGACAAAATACTGATACGGTAATTAACTATAAATGATAGATGTTAATTGACAGACAGCCACAGAACTACTCAAAACACCATGCTAACGAATAATATTCAGTCTATAGTTTTATGGGTAAGATGGGGGGAGACGGGGAGTGTGTGTGTTACATGGACGGGGAGTGAGATAAAAATTGTACGGCGCACAGTAGAAAATGTATTTTACAATCTCGCTTTTTACATTAATTGGGAGCGTAGAGGTTTTTCCTAATACAGATGTTAGAATGGCACTTGCCAATTTGAATTACCGATATAAAAGAAAACGCACTTTCATTATCAAAATTTCACTCTCCATCCCGTCTTTAAATTTATGTCGATTCATCGTTGACGTGAAATTAAATACCTTAGCAGATTAAGAATGCTGAATTTTGTCAACTTTTCAAGGCTGTGTGTCGAGAATAATTACATTTTTAATTATAATATGCACATCTTATACAACCCTATAGCTAATGATGTCATAATATTATACAAAATTATTAATATTAAGCCTTCCTCCATGGTACAATGTAGGTCTATATATAATATACTGTATATATAAACATACAAAAAAGCCTAGTGTATTCATATTCATATATATATATATATATATATAATATATATATACGGTATATATATATATATATATATACACAGTAAGATGTGTATAAGAGACAGTATATATATATATGCCCCGTTTTCTGTTTCCTTTATCAGATATATTATACAATATCAGATATATTATACAGTATATCATTCGCACTGAGTGCGACAGCTGATTATTATTGCAGTGCTTGGATTATAAAGATAAAATACAAATTTATCAATATTATATATAGTATATTTATAATGTATACGCCGTATATCATCACTTTCACAGTTTTAAGCAAAGTGCGACAGGCGAACGACTCATGATCTATCTATAATTTTGAAGAGGCTTAACTATCTAATTTATCTTATGAATCCGATCTTCATCGGCTTAGCAACACCAGTAGTAGTGATAACAGATTTGTTTTACTTAGATATTGCCTGTTAGCAATGAACGTGCTATTCTTTACATTTTTGATAACAATAATTTATTACCTGTATTTTTTTTTTAAACAGATTCTTTTTAAAGAATACAGTATAGAATATTTGGTTAAAACATAAGTTACCGGATACCGAATAAAGCTCAAGATGACAAGTTTACAGGCCCATAATATATTTCTTCTGCGTGGGCACATTTTCTGATGAAATCTAAAGTAAAAATCTATTTAGGTCAGAGACAAATTAATGTGATATTTTAAAGCACGAAACGAAAGGCGGTGCGATGCTTCCTAGGCCGCCTTTGAATGACAATGTCAGCGATCGAAAGTCTTTTTCCGATAGTCGTCATCTCGATAACTCTATGTACCATAAATATGTGTCAGGATCGAACCACAAGGGCCTAGCTAAAAATCCTGTGTAGAGTAGGCACGGTGGCTTGTTTTGAAGAATGTATTTTTAATCATGGAGGTATAATAATTAATAATAATAATTGCGGTTCATATGCTCTATCGATTTTACTTTTCTAACCAGTGAGCAGTTTAAACTACCTACAGTCTATTAGATTTTTCTAAGACTTTATGTCCACAATTTGTTATCTATTATCCTAAGCAATTTATCCACTAACAAAGAAAAGGAATTCTAATTATGATTCATGAGTCGAGTTTTAATAATCATGAAAGCAACCCTTAAACTTGATCTTTTCCAATTTTATTCAAGAACACCTCTAAAAATATGGAAGTACTGTATAATCAGGATACTAGCCAAGATACAATGGTAAAATTGAATTTAATTATATGTCAGAGCCACATACACAGTAAAATCCATTAACACATGGATAACAAAAACAAGAACTTTTAAAGAACAATGTACTAAATAAATGAATTCTCTTCATAAAAAGCTTTCTTTTATTATTTTATTATTTCCATTATTCAGGAAAGAATTTTGAAGAAAAGGATTCATAACCAACAAACAATAGCTCTCATGTAGGCTAAGTATGTGCACATATTATAGTATTAATGAACGAAGAATATAGGCTATATATTTTTTTTTATCATTCCTCTATAATAAGCTAGAGCAATAGGTTAGGCTTGCTTTTATACGTATAGCCTAACCCAGGGAACAGTTAAATTACACCTAACCTAAAGCAAAGTTAACCGTCTGTCTGTTTGCTTTATTATATACCGCTATTGTGCTAAGGGCTCAAAAAAAGTATATTTTGAAACACAGTACCCTGTACTATACTCTAAAGTTTCGTTTTTGGAAATTGTGGTTGTTAACCTGAAATGATGCTCTTCGTTTTCAATTAAGAGTGAGCTATAGATTACTCTTCATAGATTACACTTCCTATGTGTTTTTGTTATAGGCCTATACCGTAATAACGAAATGTTGGATTTACATATTTCATTTAATTCGAATTCGCCAACACATCATTTTGCATCTTATCTTGATCGCCATATGAATGACTGACTACCTTTATGTTCCACACATTTTTATGATCTAGTTGGGAATTGTTCGCTGTTTTAACACGTTGCAGTTTATCCTATAAGAATTCGATGGGCATATAGTAGAATAGAATAGAATAGAACATTTGTATAGCGCCGGTATCCGCCAAAAATGACGCTCGTGGCGCTTCTCAAAGTAGGCCTACATAAGTGTATTATGCCTATTTACTGTGTATGCATATTTACTTTGTTGGCCTAACCTGTTGTCCCATTCTGAATCTATCAATATTAGAAGTCATTATACATTATTTAATTATTTCTTATAGGCCCAAAAATAATCACATAGCGCATTTGCATCCATAGGTCATGAATTTTATTAGGCCTATCTAAACAATAATCAGTAACAACATATAAACCTAATGATACTTAAGAAATATACCGGTATATCAAATTTAAATCCATATTCACTTGGGAATATAGGCCTATTTATTATTCGTTTAATATTAAGCAACTTACGTTTTCAGCCGTATATTTTAGATTAAGCTTTTAGCAAAGAAAGGAAAAGTCTCTAATGAAGATGATGATGATGATGATAATAACAATAATAGTAATAATGATAATAATAATAATAGGCCTAATAATAATAATAGAAATAATAATAATAATAATAATAATAATAATAATAATAATAATGTAAATGGCAATAATAATATGATAATAATTAATAGGCCTATACTAAAATTATAATAATGGTATCACACAGATGCTATAGGCCTGACGCCTATAATATATGGATTCAGTGTTTTGGTATAGTTTAATGTCATCGTTTCCTAATATTGTCGTTAAATTTATGTATTTGATTTTTTCCATATGTTTGATAATGAATATTCTTTGTTGCGGTACGGTTACTTATTGCTGTGTTTATTGTTGTACTGTAAACGTTTGTGTTCGATATTTTTATATGCCTTCTGTTGGTACCGTACGGTTAATGATAAATAGGTTTACACGTACTAAAAATAAAAATTATGGTTATAATAACATCAACATTTTTTTGATACACTCATAATATATTCTGCGTGTATGGCACTACTAGATGGTCGGAAATGGCACTTTTAGACTTCAATTTGAATGTAATTTTCCCTTTCTCCCATTTTTCTTTTAATTTTCAAATTTAGAGGGGCACAATATATGTGTGTGTGTGTATATATATATATGTATGCGTATACATATATATATAGGCCTATATACATATATCTAAATATATATATACATACATATATCTCTTATACACATCTAGATGTGTATAAGAGACTAAATATGGCCTCTCGTCGTTGACCAATATATACTGTGTTTCAAATTTGTTAGTTTTCAAATGAAAAAGTATAAATTCATGTTTAAGTATACGTATCGGCAGGCCTATTGTACATGAAATGGATAGCGAAACAGATACAGTATTGCTAAAATATATAGTCCTATAAAAAATGAATATAAAAGATCTGACTGAATTTTAGTAAACAGTCAAGCATCTGTATTCTAAGTTACCATACAGTCGCCATAGGCTATTATTGACAGAGGTAAATATTTTTTATATTTATATTATTTAATGTTGTTTAAAAACCACTTTTTTATGGTTTAACTGTGTAAGTTATTGCTTGATGACAACTGTGTTCAGTTTACTGTCGTTCATGAATATAATATAATGTAATATAATATAATATTTACAGGCCTACATACATTTATATATATATATATATATATATATATATATATATTGCCTTGGTTTGGCTCTGTAATCATTAGTGGTAGTGGGACTGGTTTTATATATATATACATATACACACATATATAGGCATATATATATAAAAGAATGAAATGAATATATATATATATTATATAAATCAAGATAGCCGTTAACACTGTTAAATTATATATAATTCATCAAAGAAATATGATGAATTTATATATATATATATATATAGGCTTATTTCATTTTTCTTGGATGCGTATATTGATAAGCAAAATCTATAGAAAGAAAGCTCGCATACATAAATTTCTGTAAATTCGTATCATGACTTAACTTGATTGATTCATTAATGCGGTTGGTTTAGATGACGAGTGGAGAGGCGGTTTGCTTCGTTATGTATAGGCAGACAATGGCTAAATCAATATTAAAAATCAGTATGCAAATTTCAATGATGGTATGTTTAAAATTACAACGGGATTGCTGTAGGCCTAATGACGAACCGACAAAGCTATCGGGGAAGATGTTCCAAAATATGATTTAGCACAGAATCGTTTCTAATATCAATGAATGGATATGTCGATCGGTAATATTCGAATGATTAATGATGAATTATCGTCTGTTGTACGATGTACGCGGGCCAATAGTGAGTAGACTATAAAATGGCAACGACCAGTATCGGTATATTAGCATACCGAATACTTTAGCCCGTTTCTCAATCATTTATTATTATTAACGTAAGCCGATTGAATAAACGATCCTACTAATTTCTATAGGTCATACAATAGTGTCTTTATATAAGTATAATTGAACGTATTGAACTACCTGTACTCAAACAAAATATAGGCCTATCCCGATAAAGTCATATTCAAACAAAAATTGTATTACAGGTTGGTACACATGACATAAACCATGTTAGTACACTATCAAAACCATAAATTTATAAATTAATTATTACTAATATTGATGTCATTATCATCATCTATTATATTGTAATTTTTGTTGTACTGTTATTTTTATCATTATATATATATATATATATATATATATATCAATAATAATAATATGAATCATCATCAGCATTATTAATATTATCATTATTAATATTATTGCAGGTCTACTATTTATTGTGCCTTTCATTATATTTTTGGAATTTAGATTTTCAAAAAAAATGCTATGCGTCCAAATGGCGGTTTATTCGTTCAAAATGATAAAAAATAACTTTACAAACATAGTCAAAATTCACGCATAACTTCAATCAAATTCACGTTTCACTTTTATTTTGTCCAAGATGAACATAATTCAAGTGTTTTCCATAAATAACAATTGTAAAATCCAAAATACAAAAAAATGTAATTAATCACAATAAACAATAGCGATCACCTTATCGATCACATAAACAAGGGCTTCAGGATAAGATGTCCTTATTCACTGAATGATGCATTTCTGAAAGTATCAGTATCGATAGCGGCGAAGCTCAACAAACTCAGAAAACGCCCTCAATCGGAGTTTTCATTGTTGACAAGCGGGAGTTTTTGTTTACTGTTAGGATAAAAGGGAGGAGCCGACAGATACTATTGAATTAATAATTTTCTGGTGGAAATCTAATTTAGAGCCTGATATTAATTTTGTTTTCCAAACGAGACAATACGTCATAAACCTAGGGCCTAAATATATGTTCGATTTGAGCAAAAATATCGGAAGCTTAAAAAAAATATGTTTATCGCCCACGTGCGCAATGGTATTGAGTAAAAACATTTTTTGGGGGGGAAAAAGGGGGCTTTTATTTATTTATTTTTTAACTAAATAAAAAACTGACAGAAGGGCCAATGTCCCTGACGGGGAGGTCAATTTCCCCGATGAAAGCAAACTGGACTTGGTCGGGCGTCGCTCAAAATCTTTTTAAAGTGGTTCAGGGGCGAAGCCGAAAATGTGACAATTTAGAGATTTCGAGGCTTATTTTAATCGATACTTATAATGTAGAAAATACATAATTTTTTATTTCTCTAAGACGAATTGTGGTTTTTCTCCCCGACGGGGAGGGGGTTGGGAGGGATAGGGGGGGGGGGGCTACCTTTGATTTTACAATAAAGTAGGCATTGAATTTGGATGTTCTCATTACAGATGATATTTTTATAAGGTAACTTGCGATTAATAACATGACTATAGCCTTGTTATGTATATTGAATATATAGTGTATAAAAATGCTGGCTTATTTACATAATATCGATATTAAAAAAAAACAAAAAAACCACATGGTGTATGCCTAAAACTACTCTACACACTATAGGCCTACTAATAGTACTAAAGGTGGTGATGACGATGATGATTAGGCCTATGATGATCGCAATGATGATGATGATAATAATAATAATAATAATAATAATAATAATAATAATAATATTAATAATAATAATAATTATAACAATATTCGAGGGAATTTTTTTTGTGTGTAAAATGAATACGTACCGTATACTCATATAAACGCCCCTTAATTTCACTACAGTGTTTAACTACAGCACGTATTTACCGTCAGAACGGTGTTATTGCGTGATAATAAAGACTTGTTAGAAAAGTTTAGAAAATGTAATTCTACTGAAGAAGAACCTTAATAGAATGTGTTGAGAATGATGTTGTTTCCATTAGATATGGATTCATATAGGCCTAGGGGTTTTTTCCGAAGAAACACTAAACGAGGGTCTAGGGGGGGGGGGCGTTTATTCGAGGGATGTTTATTCAAAGCGGGGCGTTTTATTCGAATAAATACGGTGTATTAAAAAACAAAATAAGTTCCGTGATTTGTTAATTTCATGTTAAAAATTATATTAGATGGCGTATTTGTTTCCTACCGACTGTCATTGGTCCCGAAAAATATCAGCTAAATATTGCCACAAAATGGATCACGTGTTATCTCAAAAAAACGCACGTGCTTGCGTCGGGGCTTGCATATTTTTACATTGCTGTTTTCTGGGATCTTGGCAACGATATCCAAGGGGCTGGGCTTAGTTTAAGTGCTTAGTTACACCACAGATACTATTATAGGAAGACTATACCGTGGCTATACAGCCTTTTCCCAGGTTAACGTCGTGAACTTTCATGTAAACGGGTCGCTTTTAAGTGACTGGTGTCGGGTTTATCGTTGTTCGCTTTATTTATGATCTTCCTCACCACCTAATTAGCATGCTAAAACTAGACGAACAATTAGCGTTGATGGTTAGGCCAGGTTATGCCTTGCAATTTTTTGGATATTGTTTATTAATACAGCCTATGCCATCTAGATTGTGTAATTAATGCCATTAATATTCTAAGGTTTAACGACGGATCCCCTCTACTTTACCACGAAATGCATGCGTTATGATCAGGTTAATTATCTAATATTTTATATGTTATATCAATTGCATAATAAATAACATTAATAATAATAATAATAATAATAATAATAATAATAATAATAATAATAATAATAATAACAATAATAATATTATTATTGTATTATTAACAATTGTACAATATTGGAATATTTGTATTATAAATTGAATGTGAAGATTGGTAATCACACAGCATTTCCGTTTTAATGTAAGTAGATGTAGGCCTACAACAGGGCTAAGTGAATATTATTTAACATTATTCATAAATGACTTTTATGTGAATCATCAAATTGAAAATATAGGAAAAAAATCAATTAGATAATGAAGTAGGCTCATATTAAATCGTTTAATTTATGAAGATGATTTAATCGTAATTAATGATACAATTTTTGGATTCAACGATCCTTCAGTAGGTCTAAACTTCATGTTTTTCTAAAAAAAATATGTATTGGACGTAATTAGAAATTCACCAGATATATAGCGTTAATAGTAAAATGGAAAGATTATCTCTTTAAATCAGTTAATTAATGTTTTTCGTTAAATTGTAGGCCTACGTTTAATTAATATTGATTAAGATCGACACCTTTATGATTATTATCTGTTTTCAACAATTGAGAAAAGTAGAACGAGATGAATTGTTGGTGATACTTCATGCATTTTACAATAACTTGTTACCCCTACAGGGGTAAAACGCGTGAATACCGGTATTCAATGGATGAATATTTAAAACCAAACAGATGAATAAACTTGAATTGATAAACACTACTTGAATCATATAAAATATAAACATTAAGTGTATGTTAGATAGGATAATAGTTTTATTACATTATTTGCAATTAACTTACCAATAAAATTTATGCTTATTATCTTCTCGACCATACAAGAGCACAAAGAATAATTATAAACCATAAATAATACAGTGATTTTAGATTTGAATGTTTATCTTGGGAACTCATCTTCAACGAACAGCAACAGGCCTAAAGCGAATTTAACAGATTCTGGGCCCGTGTTGCCGATTTTTACATTGTCTCGAAATCCCACCAGGTTCCTAACACAGTTTTTATCGGCCTATAGATGTATCACTGTTGTTAAATGGCTTCTGGACGCCAAACAACACAAGAGGCAGCTCATTACAAAAATGATATACCAATCAACATCGAGCAGTTGTTATAATAAAGAATACATCAAACGTCACCGACGTGATAGCATCCTCTTGTCTGAATACATACCAACAAAATGCATAAATAACATTTACTTTCCCAGAAGATTCATTTTTATGAAGATAATTTGGTTGATTTTACTATGCAATATTAAAATCTGGAATTCCGATATTTTTTTTAATATCCAAAACGTGAATAATCATGAACTGGTAACAATTGGAATTTACTGTCGTCATACCACACCACACTATAGCGTTATAATCACATGAAGAAAATCAACGTGGTACATGTTTTTAATTGTGACAGACGCTTTACATACTTTAGACGTTAGATCTGTCTGTAGGCCTATCTGTATCTGTATTAGTTACTCAGCAAAACGGAAAGTTCCGCATCCCACTAGAGTTGAGTGCTCAAGACTAGATGATTTAGGCCTATGTTGAGGGTACATTGCATATGAAGTTTGCAGCTGCAATCTTGAATTGGTTTAGTTCAGGAAGGCTGATGATTGAGGGTGGTAAGCTGTTCCAGATCTACCATGGGTCTACGTTCAAAATAGGCCTACGTTTCACTTTAACTTGAATCTTAGTGGCGATGGGGGTCGCAAAAAGTGGTAGAGATAAGATATGAAATCATGTGATAAAACTCCAGAATATTCAGGGAAAAGCAAAAACCGCAACCCGACCCTATAGGACCATGGTTCTAGATTGTCAGTCACGCCCCGCTCTGCAAAAATTCTGGATCGTTACTGTACAGATATTTCTACAAATTTAGTGTCAGTCACATAAAGAAAACCACCGTCAAACCTTGCAGTGGGTTTGAAATGGGGGAGGGGAATGGGGCTGATGGGTAGGGGCTCGATGATTAGGTGGGGGAGCCACCTCGCAACATAAGGTAACGAGGTGATTTTTAACTACTTGAGTGTGAGTTTTTGGGGCGCCGATTGGGGAGGGGTTGAGTATTTTTTGGGACCCCGTGTGGTCCCCCATACCCCCTATATATACGCCCACCACCTATATATATACGCCACTGTACCCATGAAAATTTAATTTTGTGCATACATACGGTCTGCAGGCCTAATTCTGGAGCGAAACTATTTCATTATGTTTGCAAATTATGCCATGTGTGAGAATCAATGCTATGTAACGAACTGTGTCTATATTTTGAAGGGAACAGTTAAGCCTTAGAGGCCTATACGGATTTGAAATGTGCGAAAGAAATAAAATTGATGATGGTAATGGCAAGAAAATATGCATAGAGATGCAAATTTAACTGGTCAACCTATAGTAATATTAATAACACGCTGTTAGGACTATTATTAGATATTGTAGTTTCCTTTGCATTCACGTACATTTACACAAATTAAAACGTAAGTAAAGTAAACGTAAAACCGGGGTGGGGACACACGACGACGCGCTTCCATGAAGACCTGTAACGCGGTGAGAGTTCACAGTGGATGAATTCAACAACACTCAGCTTAAGCAATGCTTAAACATGCTTCTGGTTTGTTATCGATAAAACAGTTCTACAGTCTTAATTCAGACTTATAAGCAATCGGTACTGGTTGGGTCGTCAAGCGCTTACACGATGGATTCGTCAGCCGAACGTCGCCCATAACTTTATTGCGTAGTGCAGCGCCGCTCTTCGTGGTAAATTGTGCCCTACATCGAAGAGACAATCCTTAAGTTTTCAAGGAGTGTAGGCCTTTATTGCGTTCTTTATAAAACAGAAGGAACCTCATCAATACAAATATGGTTCAGCGCAAAAATTATTACGTTTAAATAAGAATACATGCTACTCTATAAAACCTGGGCACATACTCCTCGTACGAGATGATCGTACGACCGTCGGCCGACGAATCCATCTGTTCTTAGCGAACGCTTGACGACGCATCGCCGTCTACTGTTTGTTGGCCATGGCAGATTGAGCGGATCGACATTAAATACAATCCGTTGCGCGTTTCGTCACGTTGTGTTCTCAATGGGAATGCGTCGGCCGACGACAGTCAGTGCGGTGCATGCCCGGTTTGCAACCCCCCCCCCCCCAAGAAAGGGGAAAAAACCCCCAAAAACTATTGAAATAATTATTTAACTTAAATGATCTTTCTTAAAGTATAATTGAAGAAGCAAATACCCGGTTTCTAAAATGAAAATGGCAATATGATGTAAATAAATAGTATAGACCTATGATTGAAGTTGGCAGGCAGTCGCACAATTTGCTCTAATATTTTCTCACCTACTGTACTAGATATTTCATGAAATTACTAACTTTATGAAAACCATAATTCTGGATTGATGAGTAATTTTAAAAAGAAGAAGTGTTATAATCAATCAATTCGCTGTATTAATATTCACTGTCTAATGAATCCGATTAGCCCAGTTGCTCAAACGTATATCTACATATATTCAACACGTGGGATTAAAATTCGATATTTAATTAGTGAATGACGGTGTGAAGGTGAGGCGAATTTGAAATTTATTTGCCAAAATCTGTAAGGTATTTAGGCTTTCATTACAGAAGGGGAGTGACATGAATGAACAATGGGAATATACGTGTTACATTAAATTAGGCCGATGAGAGAACGAAAACAACAAAATCGAGCGCGTGGGTTTATAGGTGAATAGATGGACTAGGCTTGTCTCTCATCTTATTGAAATTGAAGATCACTCTCAAGATTACACTATTTTGCTAAGTTTAAACATAATATTCAAATTGAGATTTTTTTTTTTTACAAAAATTTCGTTTATAGAAGTAGAAAAAGGAGGATGGGGTGGTGCTTTAAAAGAGGACAGATTATGTATATACTTTTTTCTTATAATGTAATAGAGTTCCATTTTCTTTTAATTTGCCCTTTGGATTCTATTCCATAAGACCATTTTAACAAATGTCTTTTATTGTTATTCTAATTAGAGACCAAAGCTGGTAAAGACCATGAACATCCCGATCCCAAAAGTGGTCTTTAATTGGAGGGAGACGTGTATCTTTAATGACAACTGACAATATTATCATTATTAGAAAATATTGTAAAATTGATCATTTATGGCTTATTCAAAGAGAAAGCTGATTTGCGCACCTTTTAAGTGTTGATTTGTTTATACTTCGGGCCTTGGGCCTCTTTATGTATATTAATAAACATGCCCTAGATATATAATATAGGGAAAGAAAAAAATGTATTCTCATTACCTCATGAAGAGACTAATACGCATCGTTGCAAGATAATTATACGTTGTTTGTTGAGACCAATTCGTGCACATTAAGCGTTTGAAAGCAGGACGTGCCCTCACGTGTCACGCGTGGTTTCTGTTGCGTGATTATGAGTATTCTGCCGAAGACCACGCATCAAACTGTAACAAAGCATCACAGCTTAGCAGGATGCACGAATGGGATACAGATGAATGAACGGACAATTGTCGTATTATTATTATTATTATTATTATTATTATTATTATTATTATTATTATTATTATTATTATTATCATCATCATTATTATTATCATCATCTTCATTATTATGATTATTGTATTATCCTCCTCCTCCTCTTCTTCCTCCTCCTCCTCCTCATCATCATCATCATTTTCGTCTGTTCATGATAGCATAGGCTTCTCTTCGACTGGGGGTGTTCCC
>NW_022704401.1:1740222-1747151 GCF_011630105.1 Anneissia japonica | reverse complement strand
CCTTGACAGCGAGAGGTCGCAGGTTCGAGTCCCGCCAGAGGCATTTTATTACACAATTTCTTTATTCATTTATTTACAGGACTACATTCGTTGAGAGCTATGCTACACGATGTATTTATTATGTCCTTTATTCGAACACCGTATTTACCTTTATTTGATGATATATATGCCTATATATATATATATATATATATATATATATAATTGGTATATAGGTCTATGCCAATAAAACAATTTATATTTATATAGAGACCTTATAATTATTTTTATTATTATATTAAAAAGAAGTTTATACAATTTATCATTTTATAGACGCATGCTACGCATGTATATATCCTAATTATGATGTCATTGATTGCTATTCTGGTATTTTATACTATTATTAGGCAACTATATACAAAAGAATAATATCAATCATTTTTTATTATTCTCTGTCAAATTTCAAATACTTTGTTGACAAAATGTATTCGCAATGTATCCTGGCCTTTTCATATTCATATTACTGACAATTTAAAGAATACGCTATTCTATACGTTACTTAAATTTTTATTAGTTATACAAAGTTTACTATCCCTGTCAATAAACTGCAACAATTAATACGATTGGTTTAACAGTCAGTCTCCTAAATATAAGGCGAATAATAAATACGAAATTAATGAAGAAAGATTGAGAAAAATTTAATAAAAGAAAACTCTTTGAATAAATAATTCTTTGAATTTTTATGTGGCTCAATCTTTTTAAAGTTTTAATGAAATTGAAACAGAGCTATATTGAAGACAAATTAAGAACGGGTGGTGTAGAATATATTCGCTTCATTAAAGCGTTCATTAAGGTATGATTGATGGCGGGATCTACATCATGAACGCGGGAAAACAATAACTGCGGAAAAAAAACTAAAAATATGGAGATTCTCGTGGAAGATATCGTCCACGTTCGCAAAGGGCTCATCGCGTAGATGATAGATAAAAGCGAAAATAATTAACAGAAGCTCGTATGCATAAGGCAATACGTATGAGGCCTAAATAAATGAATTAACCATAATTTGTTCGCTTACAATGCCCTATGCATTATTCACGCAATCAGTAGAAGAAGTACTGCTAGATTAAAATCTTAAAGAGATGCATGTCCAGAAAGTAAATTGATATCTCTCATAATATGAATACATTTCATGTTGTTAAGAGCCCGACCTTTGGCGAGACCGATCCACGTAAGTAACCCAAGCTGTTGGATGATAGACGTACGACAGAAATTGATACACGCTGTCAAAGAATCTTCCAGACACTCATACGTGCACGTAGGCCCTATTGCGCGTTCTTGACGACGATTATGGTAACGTTAATCAATCGACCAAAATCGAGGCCTATATAGTGTTCGCTCTCCCATGGAAAATCTATCTGGGGCCGTTATAAGATACACATAGGCCTGCTTGTATATTATAGGCCTATCAAGGGATTTCACAGCTGTATAGGCTATACGCCGCGGTGGATCAGGCCTATATTATCTAAACATCTCCTCATCCATCTGTCACTGTGAGAGTGCTAGGTCTGATTATATTTGTATATGTTTAATTAGGCCTATGTTGTCATTACACCAAATGGAATCACTAAAAGCAAGATGGAAATAATGTTTTCCTTCCTACAAGCAAGTCTCATAATATTACATTATTATTATTATTATTATTATTATTATTATTATTATTATTATTATTATTATTATTATTATTATTATTATTATTATTATTATTATTACTATTATTATTATTATTATTATTATTATTATTATTTGATATCTTTTACAAACTATTAGCAAAATGTGTTTCACGATGTATCCTGACCTGGGTGCACTGCGACGTGGAGGTGGGGCTGGCGGGAAAAATGCCCCTTTTTAAAAAGATAGTAGTGAATATAATCTTATATTTAAATAAGTTATTTGCTTTAAAAGAATAAAAAGAGGAGGGGGTCGGAGAAAAGAAGATTAAGAAGGGAGGAAAGAAAAAAATGTCACATTTTCTTGTGTTTTTTGAAGAAGTGATGACAAAAATAACATTCTGAATGCTTTATATTCTTTTTATTGTATTTATTGTACCTTATGTATTTAGGTAAAGGTAGTCTCGTATTCATTACTGAACCTAAAGGAATGAGTTGCTAGCCCATCGTACTAAACCTCGGCATTGTGCGGTAGGGTGGCCAGTTCCACCCCGAGTTCCACTCAACGCCGCCTTTTATACTTTCCCAGTATGTTTCAACCAGGTGTCGGTACCCATTTATACTCCTGGGCGGAGAGAGACAAACCTGGTAAAGTTCCTTGTCCAAGAACAAAGCGAAATGCACTGCCAAGGTTCAAACCCGGACCGAGGCTGAGAGACAGAAACGCAGCCGCTGCGCCAACCGCCTATTATTTTAGGCCTATGTTATATAAATGCAAATAAAAAATAAATAAATGCCCCGGGGCCCAGGACGAAATAAATTGCAGTTTCCTGAAGATGTAATTTCAATTAAGCATCTAAATACATAAAATGGCTGTAGCTATGGGGAATTACCCCCACACCCCTGCCGGCTTAGCTCCAACGCCTGTCATCGGAGCTCTGGCAGCTACAACCTACGCTTCCCCCCGATGGCCTCAGCCCTCTGTGTGCTGATGTTGTAGGCCTACATCTTCTATCTGAATATAAACCTAGTAATCTAAAGCAGAACTGTTTACACCACGATCTTTTTATTTCCCCTTCACGATAAAAACGTTAGAAGTGACACTGTCTGTCGTCTCGTCAAGTGACGAATTTGACGGCCATACTACGTTATCGAGCGAATTATAACATAGACCAATAAATCACAGTTGCCACTCTGCTTCTCATTATAGATATTTATTTGACAAGCTGCTTTAAAACATATAAATCATTGCATGTATTAGAAAAAAAAAACATCTTAATTAAAAATATCCCTTCCAGATAGTGTGTAGGCCTATAAAACACCATTTTAGGCCTATCGTTGGCAGAGGAGGTTTGATGTTATTGGATGTTTGTCACGTGATATCAATTGGCAAATTGTAGCACTTTAAAATGTTTGCTGTATATTTTTGGTCTGTGGTGATATGGTACGTTGATATAAGCTAATCAACATTCGTTTTAAAAAGTGTACTTGTTTATAGAATTGATACCAAATTGGGTTCACGTATAGGCACAGTTTTTATTTTTCCGATAAACGCTTGTAGCGGTATTTTTTAAATTTAGCACTTTATAATTAGCCAACTACGGTACTGTTCATCGATGTATATACAAATGTTGATTAAAGGACAAAATAATATCAGTCATAGTAATAAAATTAATAACAATAGTGGGACTGTTTTCTTTTTAAATAGAATTTATCATATCATCGCGGATAAAACCAAATTATAACTGTACGTAATACGCATCATGTTCTCTTTTGTCTACGTCTTTTCATTTTCCCTCTCTTTATAGCTTTCATTCGATTAGCTAATTCTTTGTCCATCCGTTATTGTGTCTTCTCCTTATCCAATTCTAATTAGGCATATTTTATATTTTTCTTGCATGTCTTCATTGCAGTATACTTGATCTTGTATACCATCTGTAAGGTATTTCTCGCCATAGTTCCCTGAGCCAACGTGTTGTTCCCGTCGTCATCCGCATTTACGTAAGGCCACTTTCGTCACGGCTATGGTCATTGTTGTTATTACTGCTTGGCATTAATATCGTTATCGCCACTGTTATTATTGCCATAGCTATTGTCCTATTCCTTTGTAATACCGTTGATCGTCCTACAGTTTTCATTATACCATTACTATACAAAAAGTTTACTTAAGAATATCAATGTTATTTATCATCCGCTTCGAAGTAATTAGGCTGTTCATAAGCGACAACGCGTGACCATATTTATGATCGAATAACCGATGAATAGTTTCACCAACCCCGCCTCCACCCCCTATTCGCGGGGTATCAGTATCACTTTCACGTATTAAATCGATATTGTCGATGTGCGTAAAATGTCATCGTTACGTTACTTCCATAGCCCATCGTGTTTGTGGGTGTGTTGGACATGTGATTGTCAAAGTAAACATTAAATCACAATATGACTTCAATTCAACATACATCAATTGCAATATAACACAATAACGTGTCATATAGATCTATACATATATAGGCCTACGTATTATATAGGTTTATGTTGGCCTATATAGGTATATATATATATATATATATATATATATATATATATATATTTGTATGCTGTTTATAGGCCTGAGGCCTATATCATTGGTTGTATGCGCTTACAGACTATACAAGATCAATATAGCATCATTCTTTCATAGATGGTCCTACATTCATTCATTAAGGCATTCGTTAATTCATTCATTCATTCATTCATTCATCCCTTCATTCATTCATTCATTCATCCCTTCATTCATTAATACGTTTTCGTTCGTTTACATTCATTCGTTCTTTCATTGGTCTGTTTGTCCGTCCGTTCGCCAGTCCATTCATTCGTTCATTCTTTACTCCGCTCGTCAGTTTCTCTTCACTGCCCGTCCGTTCAATCGTTCGTTCATTCATTCATTCATTCATTCATTTTTTTTTGTTCGTTCGTTCATCCACCCATCCATCCATCGATTGATTGATTGATTGATTGATTCATTCATTTATTTATTCGTCTGTTCGTCCAGTTCATTCGTTCGCTCGTTCGTTCATTCATTCATTTATTCATTCATTCTATCCTCCTCTCATACGTTTCTCTGCCTGTCCGTCCGTTCATTCATTCGTTCATTCTTTTGTTCATTCATTATTTTCTTTGTCTATTAATTTATTCATCGCGCAGTATAATTCAAACATCAATCAATTTATCTACTTTGCCATTCATTAATTAGTTTATCCGTTGAATCGTTAATATTTATTTATATTATTTTATTAGGTAATATTTCAGTCATGCCTAGAAAATAATATAAGCAGCCCATCAAAACAAAATACTGAAGTGTAAGCAACATGAGAATTTATTACATTGACTGGTGCTAGTGTATGCCTACAATAAGTGTTTTCATTTACAGGTAGACAAGGATTCATAGCTTCATGGACTGTCTAGAACGTAGCATCATCCGTCTAGATCTAGAAAGGTATATACTGTATCCTCTTTTCTTTATTCATCAACTTTTATCTCGAATCTCATTGCCTCCCTTGAATTAAATCAACTGAGTGAAATCCGAATGGCAGTTCTAGTCGACACAAATCCTTGTCATGAATCCTGCGCCCACACCCTGAAGCAGAAGCTAATTCGCTTTGTTAAGGAGACTCCCATCTATTTTCAATTACAACCTTCCCACGAGAGGAATACTATCTTATACTTGTATACTTCGCTTCTCCCGGTTATCAAATGAATTCAGAAATGGCAGATATTGCAACGTCCGTTGAGTATTGAAAATGACACCTAAATGTGACTTGGGTGTTTTCAATCAGACGTTGCTAACACCTCTCGTGGAAGTGATGGGCAGCGTGAAACGCTCGGTGATACAGCTCCGGGTAGATGATTCACAATTGCATGCACGTATATTTTACGTGCTATAGCAGTGTCCAAATTACGTTCACAAAAAAATGGATATTTCAACTGTAATTTAGTGCTCGATATATTCAAACATTTCGGTCAACACACCAAGGTATTGTAAAACGCACCTTTGCCGTAGCTGTATTATCGCAGATGCTTCGCCTAGCATCATAAGAATTCATCAGCTTCATTTACAATAATTATATGTAATTGGTTTGTGTGTTGAAACTTATGTTTAAGATGCATCGCATACACATTGCAAAAAAATAAGAGAAACGAAAGAGCTACCTAGCTGCGTGATAGAAAATCTTGTAAGATCAGAAATAATGTATATTAAAATTAAATTAAAATTAAATAAAATACATATTTAATAAAATGCGGCGTATGTGACGTTTTGAGCAATCAAACCTTGTCCTCATAGTAGGTCTATACCCTAAGTTCAATGAATGAAGTGATATGATAGGTCAATGGTTTAAACTTTATAGCACGATGAGCTCTTATGATTTCGCTATGAGAGTCCCTACCGCCATTTAAACAAGTATATGGGCCTAAAGCATTGGCCAGCCTAATAATAGGTAAAATACTACCGATATCCAAAGTGATACACAAATGAAGCCACCATGCGCAGCCCTCTTGTTACAATAAAAAAGTGTTCTTCACACAAAAAAAATTCGATAATTTCATTGCAAAGAACCAGAGATAGGCCCTACGTCACTTCAAACATGCTACACTAGAGCCGTAGCAGAATTGTCGTTAGTGGGATGCGATATGTGTGAAAAAATTGACCAACAGCTGTATGGGGGTCGCCTAGAAAATGTGTATTTTCGATTTGGGCAGTGCGTACGCATGTTCGGTTTGGTGAGTGCGTACGCACCATTGCACCCCCACCTCTGGATACGGGCCTTACACGATGGGACAGATTATTACAATCGTTATTTTACCTTACCTTTTATTTTAACTTAACAAATGTGTCACTAAACGTGTTTTTAGTGTTTCAACTACGGCGCGTCTGCTTACACCACGTCATAAAATCATATTATTTCTGAAGAATGAGGACCGGAGCTCCCAGTGGAGACGACGTTTTTAATTTACAAATGAAATTTGTCAAGGAAAATGACGATCAATCATTCTGGATAAAGAGGTAGCTTGTCCTGAACTGAAACGCATGTCTCAGAACAATTCCACTTCTTCCCATCTATTTAATAACTTTTAAACAATGAGAGAAACGCTGAATATAGGACGCATTTTTTAACTTTCGAATTCTTCACGGTCTATTTTTTTTTCGCTGCATTTTAAGATTTCAAACATCATGTTTTGACAGATATATCTATATATTATTCATATCCTTTTATGTCGTAAATTTATATTAAACATTTTAGCTGAATA
>NW_022704401.1:1726531-1739999 GCF_011630105.1 Anneissia japonica | reverse complement strand
ATAAATTTTATATATTCGTTTTTAAATATTATTATTATTAATATTATTTTATTATTACTATTATTAATGATATATTAATTTGTTGAGTAGGGTACATGATATTTAGAATAATGAGTAAAAGTAGACATATATATATAACATATATATTTATATATATATTTATTTATATATATTCGTATATATATATTCGTACATATATATTCTTATATTTCGTATATATAGGCCTATATATTCGTATATATTGTTATTATTATTATTATTATTATTATTGTATTATTAATAATAATATGTTATTTTGTTGAGTAGGATGCATGATATTTAGAATAATGAGTAAAAGTAAATGTATATTGATTGATTGTGTTTCGTATGTACTCATTAATATTCTTTGAGGTTGTTCTAGAAAACACAAAGGCGTTAAGGTGCGCTGCAACGCAGGATGTTCGATAGAGTAATGCTAACGAGAGGCTTTTTGTGGAGAAGACAAGGAGGATGATGAAAAATATGAGAATGGTGAAAGATGTACTGTTGATGGATTGATATTCGTTGGTAAATCGGTCATTTTGATGTTGCCGGCGCCAATGACAATGTTTCCAGTCACTTCCTCTAAAGATAATGAAAGTTTAAGAGCAAAAGAAAACGGGAGAACTATGCCAATGTAATTGAACTATGAACTTTTGTCGTATTTACAATTCGGATAAACATGACGTATGTATATTCGCACACAATATCTCAGACTTACTCAGTGTATTTCTGGCGTAAGAAAGAAGCGATATATGTATAATGAATATACAATTAGGCCATACAGGATGAAAATGAACCGTTGGTTTCGAAGCGAAGTGAGTCGCCTGAATTTGACCTAAATTTATGACCGTTTCAGAACAAGTGAAACGCGTTACAGAATTCATCAAACGTGTTTACTTATAATTGAACACAATTTTAAGTCTTTAGAAGCACATTTGCACGTAAAAAGAAACTATAGAGAGGACACGATTACCAGTCGTTATTAAACTATTTAATTTTGTGGTCGTGTCCATATTTCTTGCCCGTGATTAATCGCGCAATATTTTTAATAATTTTTATTACACCATCCGTATTCCTTAAGTACCGTATCTATCCTTCTACAGTTACACAAACTTGATTTACATTTACATCGAAAACAAAATTACGGACCGTAAACAGAACATAAAGCGTTTACGAGCGATGCTTTCCGTCAACCGAGACGATTTTCACGCAGATGGAATGTATACTCCAATTTTTCTTCACTCTTTCCTGTCGATTGTAACGTCTATAAGTGTGGGTTTACCCTCTCTGACACGCTTTCTACAACTCGAACGAAAATGAAAGATGATGGAGATTACAATAATGCGACGATCTATAGGCAATCGATGCAATTATCAGATCGAGTAGATGTTGTCTCACTGAGAACATGTGATTGATGCGTTGTTTGTGATCTTGCCTGCGAGATAAATCACCATCAACAATATGGTGTAGCCAAATTGACGATACACTGAAGCGTCACGTTTAGTGTAGCAGTCGACAGTGCCATGTCGTGGTAATACTGACTTTACACTTGCGTGCTTCCACGGGCGATAACAAAAGCAATGACAAACAGGCGATCAAAACATTGATTTATTTGGTCCATTTTTCTTTATTACTGATATCTGACAATTTTGGTTTGACAGTGCAGGAGTAGAAATGTAGATAGGGCCACAAAAAAAGAGTTTGCATTTACAGTAATTCGCCCGTTTTCATTATATGAAAGCTTTGAACATTTTGTTAATGCACAGTTATGCTTTGCTTACGCGAAACATTTGCAAACGCGTTTTTTTTTCTTCACGAGAAACACAAGTACGTAGCTGACACGTAACATTTACAATGAACTTCACATTCTGAGCTATTAGGATTAAGAGATAATCCACGAGTTTAGTAAAGCCAAAAAGGACAGCAATACAATCCATAATTTTAATACTCTTGTTTAAGAGTCACGTATTTAATGTGTCCGATAGACCTTTTGCTCGACCGAGTAGATCTACCCTCAAAGACATAACCCAAACACTCATCATATAGGCCTACATACTTAGAAAAGAAGCCATCCCAGACCCCAGTCACCCACCCACCCTTCCATCAATGGTTATCAATCAATCAATCAATCAATCCATCCATCTACCCATCCACCTACCTATTCATCCATCAATCTATTTATTCATCCGTCCATCCACCCACCCATCTATCTATCCACTCACCTATCCATCCACCCATCAATCCACCATACTTTCCACCAATTCATCCATCCGTCTTCCATTCTATCCATCCATCCTTCTATCTAACCACCTACCAAACTTTCTACTCATTTATCCGTCCGTCTTCCCACCTATCCATCCACCAAACTTTCCACCCATTTATCAATCCTTCTTCCTATCGATCCATCCATCCATCCATCCATCCATCCAATGTAAGCTATCCACTTGCCTCTCGATATGCCTAATAGGCCAAGCCTATCTATTGTATCCATATTATTTTTTTAACGATTTACTTGCTTCTGAAAATAGGTTATCTCTCATACACACATATATATGTGTATAAGAGAGATATATATATATATATATATATATATATATATACTAAAAATGTGATTGTGTATCAATAGGGTTCAAGAATGAAGATGCTTATGCCGTTTGAAAACTGAAATTGCAAATATAGGCCTACTGTAAAAGTCAGACAACGAGGTATTTATGACTTTGAACGAGAAATTGATATGTCTATATAATTCTATATAGAACGTATTGATGAAGAGCTAATGTAACGAATGAAAGATATACGACACGATAACACTCGAATTCCAACCGGCGTCAACAGACTGCCTTGCGACATATTAAGAAATGTTTAGTTTCTTCATTCGGGTTAAAAACGAAGCTTTGGGCTGTAATTTTAGTAGACATTTTTATATAAGCCTATTTCGCCTGATTTGGTTCGTAGATAAGATTAAGTATTAGTCGACTTTACACGCTTGTAAAAACGTGGGCTGTAAATAAGGAAAAACATTTTAAAGCAATATTGTTTGCTATTATCATCTTAGCAAAAATAAGCCCGTTATATCGCAATGGGATAGGATACGGTTTAACATTTAAAAAATACTCTACGACTCACTCTTTCTTTCTTCAGCTTTATACCCTTCAGTTCTCGACAGTCAGTAAGAGCAACATGGTAGGTCTAGGCCTATGTAGTTAAGAGGCCACCACCGCATCATGGACCTGTTCATACTTCATAACGGCTGGTAAAAAGACTAACAAACTTTTAAACGTTATGCGCATGTGCGTGGCGAATATTAGAGCAAATCTTTGCATTAAAATTTGAACAGAAAGTATTACAGCTGTGTGATTTATATTCGTCAACCTTGGTTTTTTTTGTTCAAATCGTGATTAATAGTCAGTGTCAGGTTTATGTTTTGATTCGTTATGTGAGAAAGTCTTCACACGTTACAATCTTGAACCTTATGATGGCAGCTATGTCAGATTTGTAGTAATCGAATCCAAATGTTGTTAAAATACATAAATTGAATGATTTTTTATGGTTTTGGGTTTATGATGATGTTGGTGGTGATGATGATGGTGATAATGATTAGGCCTATGATGATAATAATAATAATAATATTAAGGAGAATACTAATGTTATTATCAATAAACATATATTATAATAACATGATAAGTTTAAGAGGAGTTTAATACTGTACTAATAAGAATAATGATGATATTATTATTATTATTATTATTATTATTATTATTATTATTATTATTATTATTATTGCTATTATTATTTTTTATTGATGTAGTTATTAATGTAACAATAATAAATATAAAAAACAATATAATAATATAATGATAACAGTATTAATAATAATGATCAGAATAACATGGTGCTAATTTTATAGATAATAATAATATAAATAACAAAAAATAATGATTATGATTATGATGACGATGGTAATCATAATCATAATTATAGTAATAATAGCCTAATAATAGTAGGCCTAATGATAAAAAAAAAGTACGTGTGTATATGTAAATAATATTTATATGAGTTGACATGCCAATTTAGCCTGCGATGAATTACGAAATTATGCTGTGCTTCATAATTATACACCAGTATATTATGATAAGTAAAACATCAATATTTCCATTTATAAAGAATGCGATATATTTATCGATATGCTTGTAGTAGTAGGCTATTCAGAATAATCGGCATCGACACGGAACAGATGACGTCACCCTAACTGCATTTTGCACACACACACACACACACCACTAACAATCGCGTTAATGCTGTTAGTGGCTATATTCAAGCAGTACGCTGTATATTTTAATGACCACGACCATTATACTTCTGAATACAAACCACAATAACGAAGCTCGTAATAAACTTGACGGTTAAAAATGAGGGATTAAATATCAGCGTGCCGCATTTACATATATCTAAACCCGCAAGATAAAAACCCCAGAAGAATTAACCTTCAGGTACAGTAGATTAAAGATAAGTAGAGAAATTATGTAAAACTAGATATTTCAGCTTCGCAAAAGAGTTGCAAATTGATGTGGAATGGGTGTTTGGTTCGTTCGTGTAGGCCTAGGCAGCTGTGGTCAATTGAGCATAACAGTCCGCGGCAATTTTCTTCACTGTCACCCTGGTCATGCTTGGAAGCTAACTCAGTCAAAGACCTCCTCAACAGCCGGGCCAAGTATAATATTTGGATGCTGAGAAGACTACCTCGTGACTAGCGCCATTTTGGGAGGAATCAAACTGTATTGTAACTGAATAGATGATGACGATGATGATGACGACGGCGGCAACGACGGCGACGACGACGACGACGATGATGATATTACGATGACGATTGTCAGAAGGATGATAATCTAATTTGAATTAAATTTACTCGTTTCTCAATTAACCTAAATTTTAAGCAGTCTCGTTTTTATTTTCGTTTGTTTTTCTCCCTAAATAAATTATTATATATTATATCATGAAGTTTATATTGCTGTTTCTCTAGGGATGGATTAACTAGCTTGTGAGCTGCAGACATTTTAAATGCTTTGTTAATCCTTGCCTCCTTAGATTTACACAGTTTTATTCTGTATTGTGAGTTTTGATTTTTAGTTTTTATTTTACTGTATGTACAAATTTGTACACAATATGTATTGTGATTTTTTTTCTTAAAGGCTAAATAATGAATGAATGAATGAAAGGAAATATAGGCCTAATATTGATGATGATCCGTACAATTGTATGCCTATATCATAATTTGAATAACTAAATTCTACATTTTTTAAATCACAATTTACAAATACTGTCACGCTATAAATGAAATTAATTGGAATTTGAATTGCTATCCATAAACATACAGAAGAAGCAATTGTACAAACTGTGATTAATTCATTTATGGAAATTCGCGCCATTCGTGTGCAGACGTCACGACTTCTGTGTCCAACAAATCAAGTCCAAGTAATTAATAAGTACGTGAGTAGAATATACAACGCTCATGAATATGACATATTGCTAGCACTGACCAGGTAGCAGTGCTCAATCTTAAATCTATGCTCAGCGTTGACCAGCTTATCGAGTTAAATATATTGCCGGTCTTTTACCCTTTTCATCAGTCAGACGATAAACGAGTGGTCAGTGTACGGGCGCTCTATGATTTATGAGAATAAGTAAAACCCTCTGCTATAAGAGTTAACATAAAGCGTTTACGTATTGCCTATTTTATGTAAACAATATGATTTATATTGGTGCAAGTTATACATATATCAATCAATCAAACGAACAATTTTTGATATATATATATATATATATATATATATATATATATATATATATTCCTATTATGCATAGTTGCAAATGTTATGTACTTACTGGTGTGTAGCGTATAAATATAGGCCTATAATATGTATTTTGAAACATACTATTAACACACGAATGTATTTCTTCACTTAGCAGAGGCAACATTTCTCAACAACATATATATATATATATATATATATATATATATACATATATACATATATATACGGTATATATATATATATATGCTTATTATATACCGTATATTATATAATAGTGTGTGTGTGTTCTGAATAAAATGAACGAAAGATGATTTTTCAAGCACCTTTATTGTGGCAGGCAACTAATGATGTCTGGATGTCATTACACTGATTAATTTTGCTTAATGTACATAGATCCGCGTCTCTTTTTTCATCCTGTCATATATACATTATATCTTGATTGATGTCTGTGCTTTAAAAATTGATTTCTGTATCGACACAGGATTTGAGAGCCCATCTAAGATTTAAACAGAATATGGAATGGAGGTTTACGAGCGTAGAGAATGAAGCGCGCCATGTCGCGGATGAGCAGACTATAACCATCAATAAGTCACTTGGAATTAAGAAAACACATTTGCATAATACGAAAAGGAAAGCATTTTATGTTCATTTCCCGCTTTAAGCTTAAGGGGAAATAACTTGTCAAGGAATGGTCCCGTTAAATATATTAAAGGTGCCGCCACGTTCTCTCATTATACTTTTCCTTAGTCATAGCACTTTTTTCTTATCGCTTTATTCGTTATCCATCCGCGTATAACGAAATTTCGTTTTTTTTTTAAAATGATAATTTCCCACTTTTAAATGGATGTACTTTGTCAAGTAATGCTTCCTTCAAACCTAAATAAAGATGCAATCACTTGTTCGTGTTCCCCTTCTGATTATCCTGCGAACGTTTTTTACTTATTCATTATCTTTCCGCTTTGGTACGTGTCCTCATTTACGTATGTGTTTATCGATCATCTTCAATGCGTTCATTAATGTAGTCGTTCATTTATTTATTCATCATTTCGTTTATCAATTTATATGCTCTGTACATTTTTGATTTATCTCTCGTGCCTGCCTTGGGTTAGAATACTGAACTTTAATCATTTTGTCTGAGTCCAAGGAACGTTGTCTTCTTTGCCTTAACATCCTCTACTGCAGGCTGGTTTATCGTTGGCTTCTAATTTTCCTTCACAACCCTGTATTCTCTGCCCTTTTACTGCTAAATGTATTTGATTTTTCTTCTTAAAATTGTGGCATTATTTCGTTATTTATAGGCCTATATATCAATGTTCCTTGTCGTATGAATAATGTATAAACAGTTTAAGTTACCGGCTAAGTGCATGTTTAATTGTTTTAGTTGTGTTATTGGTATGTTTAATCTTATATTCTTCTCCACTGCTGTTTCTGTGTTTATATATTTTAAATCAATTAGGAAATGTATTTTTCAATTCTATAACTCTAGTTACAATGCAGTATTATCATCGTCATCATCGTAATTATCATTCCCATAATTATGTACATCACATTAGGCCTATGTTTATTTACTACTTTATCATCATCAACCATAATCATCATCATCGTCGTAATAATAATAATAACAACAACAACAACAACAACAATAGGAATCATCATCATGTTCATCAATAAGCATCATTATTATTTTGTTTAACCATATTTATGAGAGTGACCCTTCCAGTGTATCCAGGAAAGGTCAGCTGATTTTCAGGGCCCTCTTAAATAAATGAAATAACATGATAGGCCTACTATAATTCGTCTCTTTATGAGGCTTAGGGAGCGAGTTTATTTAGTCGTGAAAAAAAGTCCTGCTGTCACAAGAATAGACCTTTCCGGAGTATCAATCAAACGTAACAACTGACTAATCAGAACAGCGCTAGGGATACGCGCGCGTCTTACAAACACACGTGTTGTCCCACAAACGCACATGTTCGCGTATGTTTTCACACTGCCCAGTCTTGTTTGACCTTAGCAACAAAATCCAATGGCGGAGCTTAGCGGAAAGGTCCATTGAACCCAGGACTTTGGGATTAGAAGACAAGTATCTTAACCAGTAATTTATTCAACTCTTCTCTATTAACACAATCACAACCATTTTAACCGGTATGACCACCATCATTGACGTTATGAATATTCATTATTCACTGTTATTACTCTCTTTTCTAATTTTATCTTTTATATACATCAATTTGCTTTGATTTTCCCGGAAGTCAACACTTGGACTTCCATCTCATCACTTAACATTAGGTCACCATATGACAACGAACGAACGTCCAACAAACCTGCAGTAGTAGGCCGATAGATGGTATCGACAAAGCAAGGAAATTTACAATCCTAATAGACATCGCCGTTCTTAATCGTTTCAGTAAGTACCAACTTCCTCGGTAAGCATTGAAGCATCCTAGTTGACGTCTGTTTAATTCATAAGACGATCATCATGAAATAGGCTGAAAATAAACCTATCAATTATTAACATGGATGGACGTGGGAACCCAAGAAATGCGTCCGATTCATTATCAAACAATTTATAATGGATGGTTCGTGACTTGGTAGTCATAAAATTCGGATTATACTCGCAGTGTCCTGGGATCAAACCATTATTAAAGTTAATTCGTGGAAATGTTTACGATTACAAAAAAAAAAAAAAAAAAACAAAAACAAAAACAAAAAAACAAAAAAAAAAAAACCCAAAAAACTATATAAACCTTATAATTTATATTAGATATTCAAACCATGATGCATCTTCAATAATATAATAATAATAATAATAATAATAATAATAATAATAATAATTGTCGATTTATATAGCGCATAATGTAAATTACCTCTATATGCGCTTTACAGCATGGTGTGGGAAAAATTATTAAAAGTTTCACATAACAAAAATAATGATTAACAATAATGAATAACAACAATAAAAATAAATATATAATGTTAATAAATAAATAATTTGAAAATACAGAATTTTATTTACTTTTTTCCCCATGTCTCCCCCCTACCCCCATTTTCCTTTGATTTCTTTCATACTTACGACCTGTCTCTCTTTTCCTTTACTTCCCTGTAATTTCTTTCTTTACCTTTTCTTCCCTACCCCCTTTCCTCCTTTTATTTTTCAACCTCTTTTCATGTTTTCCCTTCTTCTACCTTTTCTTACATTATATTTTCCTTTCCTTTCACTTCCACAATTCTTATTCTTTCCTTTCTCTCATTTTGCCATTTCCTGTCTTTTTATTTCTTCATCTTTTCGTTTTCTTTCTTTTCCTTTCTTAACCTCCTCGTTTTCCTTCTTTTTCCTTCTTTTTTCTGTTCCATTTTCTTTCATTTTTCTTTTTTTTCCATTATTTACATTTTCGTTTTCTTTCTTTTTATTTTCCTTTCTTTACCCTTTCGTTTTCTTCCTTCTCATTTCATTACCTTTTCGTTTTCTTTCTTTTCATTTTCCTTTCTTAACCATTTCGGGGGTTTTTTCCGTTTCTTTCCTTCCTTCCTTTTCTTTCTTTTTCTTTTCATTGCTTTACCTTTCCGTTTTCATTCTTTTCCTTTCTTTCCCTTTTATTGTTTCTTCTTAATCTTTCTATTCTTTTCCTTTCCTTTTTCCCCATATTTTTTCTTTCGTTTCTTTTCTAGTTCATCATACTTTTCATTATCATTTTTTCCTTTTTTCCTTTTCATGTACTTCATTTTACGTTGTTCTTAATTGCTTTTATTTCATTTTTTCCTTTCCATTTCTATCTATTTCCTTACCTCTTCTTATTTATTACCTTTGTATTTCCTTCTGTTTCTGTCTTTTCTTTTCGGTATAATTTACCTTTCTTCTCAATTTTCTTTCTTTCCATTTTTCTTACCTTTCTTTTCTTCTCCTAACCTAACCTAAGAGCTAAGAAAAAACGTTTTTAACCTAGACATAAATGTGTTAACAGTGCAAACTTTTTTAATGGGACCAGATAGCTGATTCTAACAATGAGGTTAGGATACAGAAAATGAACAGTTACCATAAGTTACAGTTTTGTACTTGTGTTTTATTAAAAGATTCTTGGTGGATGAACGTAATGACCTCGTTGGTTTATAATCTGGAATGAGCTCCAAAAGATAAGTTGGTGACGTATGCAGTTTGACCTTAAAGATCAACAATAGTATTTTAAACTGGATGCGTTTTTCAATTGTAAGCCAATGGAGCTCATTGAGGATAGGTGTTATGTGCTGGTGTCTTTTAGTTTCTGTAATAACTCTGTCTGTATCCTGAATTCGTTTAAGTTTGTTAGTCTGTGATTTTGGAATGCCGTATAATAGACTATTGCAATAGTCTAATCTAGAAGAAATGAATGCGTGTAGGGCCTACAAGTTTTTCAGTAGTCGCATTATCAAGATATTGTCTTATGGAACTTATTTTTCTTATAGCTATTTGAGAGGCCTGACAGACTGAGTCCACACTTGTTGTGACATAAGCATAAACTGATCAAATGTAACGCCAAGAATTTTAACGTATTTTGAAGCTTCAATAGTGGAGTTTCCCAGGGTGACATTTGCAATGAGTTTAGATGAGATAAATTTGGACAATGCATAAATTGAGTTTTGTGGTTATTCAGGAACAGACTGTTTTCATGAGACCATGTTTGAATGGCTTGAAAACATGTAGTTATCTGCTGCAATCCGGCGTTAGTTTTAGACGGTTCACAATCTACATAAAGCTGAACATCATCAGCATAAACCATGCATCATCGAGACCTTATATAAAATTTATCGTCATCATCATCATCACTATCTTTATCATCATCATTATCATCATCGGTTACAGTTTTCGCCCTCCCCCCACAACACACCTTTTGTATTTTTCGTAGTTCGAATCAACACTGTTAGTCAACGTGTTTGCACCATAATAATCTTGATGGATATTGGTGCATTTTAACTTCACATTATCATAGCTCCTCCTCCAACAGAACAAAGAGGCCTATGCTTATGTTTAGGAGAAAACATCATCTCTTCTCTCAAAACCATAGCATCAATTGGCGATTCGTAGCCCAACAACAACCACAACCACACCACCACCGACAGAAACATCCTGGATCCGCTACCGGTACTTCAATACCATATTCATCATTACTCAATATCCTAATTTTTTGTCATTATTTTCTGAATTATTGACCACCACATTTGCCACTAAATCAGTGGCTATTTATAAAGCATTTCCATTATAATTATGTATTAAGTTTTAATTTAATTAATGTTCGTTTCTTATAGGCCTCCTATATGATATTTTATGTGACAGGCCTATACTGTGAATGTTAATGCCATTCATTTTATTTTTCTTTCGAAGAAGCCAAATCATATCGTAATCCTCGGAAATCACACTTGCTTTCGTTGAAAATGTTCCAACAGATAATTGTAAATCTTGTGTTTTCAAATTATAATTTGAACATATTCGCGTAAAGATTTTCCCGTTAATGATAAAAGGTGAATGTATGACAAAGCACATAATATTTAGAGTTGTCAAACGAAAATATTTCAGAATTATAGAATTTATAGATGTGGCCTACCATCACTAAGAAATCGTAATTAATAGGCACAGCGCGTACATGAGCGTACACATGCGCACATTCATTTCCGGTGTCTAATATTACGTCATTGTTTTGTGCGTATTGATAAACTTTACACATGAACGATCACAAACACGGCACCTTTAACACGGTGCCTGGAACTATGACAGGTCGAATGATTGATGGGCAGTGATCATATTTGATTGATGGTCTGGCTCTAGCTGTCAGCTAAGCTTTATGGTTTTATATACACAGGTTCCTCTGTCTGAAATTGAAGATCCCATCAAGTGCGTATGCATTATTCACTTTCAAAATCTCTCTTGTTATCTCAACGATCTATCGACCATTTCAGGCTCATCAATTCTGAAATGAAATTAGTGTCATTCAAATAAAAAAAAAGTGCGCCAATGTTGTCTTCTGTTTGTCATCGCGGACTGATACTTAGATAATTATCCTTTTCCTCTGCTCACATCTTTTTTTGCAAAATGAGGATAAACTGGCATTTGGACTTCCTTTATTGCCATAGTAACGGAGTATGTATGCCTATATGTTCCGCGATAAAAGTATGAATTCGTAAACCTTGGGCAGACAATTGTGGAGTTTTAACCAGCTCTACAGCAATACAATTCGTTGGTTACGATGTGATTATATCTCCCCGATGAGGATGAAGGGATGATGAGTGTCTCGCTTCAAAGACTTCAATTCATATATTAGCCTAATATGTTTCGCCATATTCCTGGTTTTGTAACCAAATATATACTAATTCAATGAATTCAGCACAATAATTGATAATTTTCAATAATTACCTGAATTCGATCATGATGCCATAGGCCTAGGCTCACAGCCTATAAAATTCATCTTTATTCGTAATCGTTTTTCATTATTCGACAGAAAATAAACATCTACTCCTACAACAAACGCCAAAGGGTAATAACGAAACAAAGAAAAGAATACAGATAAATATATAAAACGGTAGGTAAAAACCAAATACACAAGATAAATGCATTTACTGAATAAAATTTTGACAATGAACTGCTTAGTCCTACCAAGATAAATGCGTTTGAGGAGTAAAATATTGACATCTTATCGTAAAAGGTCGCGTATTTAGTAGACACAAACGCTCTGCCGAACGTTTCATATTCTTTGACAAGCCCTGGCGTGTTGCTCCTATTTCTCTTAATGCTGTATGGCAGTGGCTGATAGAACAACATTAATTGCGACGCGGGTAAAGACAATGGATTAATCATCAACAGCTCATTGGGTTTGATAGATGATGAAAATCGGAGCAAGAGACAGAAAACTCGCTTCGTTGGCGCCCAATTTGATACGGCGCATTAATATCAATAATTCAACACTTAATTTCAAATTAACGTGGAACGTGTGAGCGGGGCCTTATGTAGCCATCGCCACATGACTCCCTGTCGCACACGCACAAAAAGATCGCTTCTAAAAATAAAACAAGGTGTGTCAAAAGCGGTAAATTTCAACTTCAAACAAGCCTACAAGGAAAACACACGCTTTTGAATCGTATCCCTTTAATAAGACAAACTTTATGCATACTATAAGAAAACAACATTTTAGAACGTAAGCTATACAATTAAATTCGATTTGATAACTCATTTATTTTGACGACTTTTTCTATGAAGACTGTTTTAGTCATAATACGAATCGATAGTAATTTTCCCTCACATATAATCTTTATAGCTTAATAGCGAAGCATATAATTACATATAGAGACATACAGTTTTAATGGCCAACATTTATATATTAAGTAGCCTAGGACTAGCATTTGTAAATTTATTCAGTTAATTTATATTTTAATTCACATACAACGGTAGTTCTGTATTCACAGTAAACAACGGAAAACCCGTAATTTTGAAATATGTAGGCAAGCTCCAACATTTAAGAGGTAAAATATAGAAGTATATAGACCTGTATTTAATTTGTCAAATATATGATCAAATGATGTTACAGTACGGTATATAGTAGTGTCTCAGCACAACCCCTCAGCGCTCTTGACGTCTATTCGGCCTAATAAATTTTATAGGCCTAGGCCTACAC
>NW_022704401.1:1723331-1726456 GCF_011630105.1 Anneissia japonica | reverse complement strand
TCCCGTATACCCCAATGTATCGATTCAAGCCTAGTGATCTTGTTTCCAAACAAGGCGATCGCGCGTTTGTCTAACGCCTTCTGCCTCCTGGGTTCCTTTACATGTCAAGTGGAGGCTTGATCGGCACACATCAATATTCGACTGCAGTCAGAATTGACATGTTCGAGAGGCTGAGGAAATACAAGGATAGACGAAATATCACGATCTATTCAAGAGCATAGTGTAAACTTAGCTGAACCATGGAGTTATTTGTAATAACTCCAAGTTGAACGTTCACACCACCAAAACACCCATTGAACATGCATCAACACACCACAAAGAAAACAACTGATGCAAAACACACGTTTTATCCACCAGCCTTTAGTTTATATATAGTCTCAGAATAGTTGTATTGAGAATAATGATATGTTATGCTGTTGTCGAGAAGAGTGTTGAATAATATATTAGGCCCTATCTTCTTCTACAATGAACGAATACGATTATTTAGAGAAGTATTGTCTCTTGAAAATATGACAAAACTTATTTAAAATTATTTTGAAATTAACTTGAGTATCATACCAATTATTAAAATATGCACAGAAATTATCGAATTTAAAAAAATGTGTACCATGTTTTTTTATTGGATAATGGTAGGCCTAATAAAAACAATTAAAAAAAACTCCAGTGAATGGAAGTGTTTCTATCATTTTTCGCAGGACAATTATTATGGGTACACATTTTGATAAATACACTAATTTCTATGTTCAAATTGATAATGTTTATGTTACTTCAAAATGAGCAAGTTAATTTTTAAAAATGATTTTAAGATTAATTTTGTATTTTTCATGGTACTTTTATGTGTTTCATTATTATAATCTGCATTAATTAGGCGAGTAAAGATACATATATAAATGCTTACTGTTTGAAATTCCTCACAGAGGTCTTTTACAAAGAATCAAAGAACGTTGGTATTATTTGTGTTTCTGTTAATTGTAGAGAAAAATATTTGTAATGTTTTTATTTGCAATTGTAAGCTAGCGATATAGAAAGAAGTCAACAAAGTACCGGTAACTGAAGAAATAATGAATTATTATACTATATTCTTATGGTTTATTTTATTTAATTTTACTTAATTAATTTTATTTTATTTTATTTTATTTTATTTCGTTTTATTTTATTTTATTTCATTTTATTTTATTTCATTTTATTTCAATTTGTATCTAACAGCGGGGAACCCGTCACTTACAGAATGGAAACACGAAACAATCAAGACAAAGGAGGACGACAAATCAATTGCAGAGCAAACAATCGAAATAATTAGATATATAACTTAATCATACGTTTGAAAGTTTTAAAAGATTCAAAATAAATATCAAAAGACGGATCTTGAACGACAGAAGGATTATATACCTTTGGTAGTCTAACTATAAAAAAATATACATAGAAACATCAATTGGAAAAAAAATACATGGAATAAGAAATGAACGGAATTACGACAACGATATGGTTTAACGATATGGTTTAAAAACAGAAACAAGCTCAGATTTTTTCTCAACACAAGCAGTGTCGTACCGTATAGGTCTAGGCCTTTACCTTTAATTGTAAAACTAATAGGGCCAACATTAAAAGTGATACCCCTCTCAATGGCGGATGCAGGGCTGGCGAAATGAGCCCTTGATCAAAATGCTTAAAAGAAATTCTGGATGTGGTGACTGTAAATTTAGAGCATAAAATAATAATGAATAAATTATTCTAAAGACAGCTATCCGTCATGGAATCATCCAGGAGGCCAATCGAGTGTGAAGCGGGTAGTTTGGCGTTACCGTACACCCATAGCTTAACGTTAAGAAATCATAAATTCTGTTTATTCGTTCAAACAAAGATACATTCGACAATCAGTGAGTACTCTTTTCAGCACTGGTAGTTTGCTCTGCAATTGTAAAAAAACAAGGATTAAAATGACAATTATTATTAAGATTCCACCATCTTTTAAATTCTTTTATTTCATATAGGCCCTATTTCAATCGACCTAACCATTTAGGCGCGATATTGAAATGGGTTGGAAGGGATAGGGATGATGAGTTAATATTAGGAAAATGTTACTACTTGAGTGTTAAATTCTTCTTTTTTTTTTTTGTTGCTCAGAAAGTTTTTAATTGAGTGAGGGCGCGGTAGATCGAGAGCTACACTTTTTCTTAAAGGGGGTGGTGCTAGCGCCCCCACTCCTATTTAAATACATTGCTTCCCATTTTTACTGTTCTATATAAGCTACTCCCACGCACAACAATAGGCCAGGGTTACAGCAAACGTATTCTTATCTTTCTCAAATCCCTGTCTTTTGTCTTTCTACAGGTGAGCCAACTTAATAATATATTCAAATGAACATGCACACACTTAGCCAATCATCAACTCTATTACAAAAAAGGAGGTCACATGCATAGAACAGGATTTCGATACGTGGCTCAAACATCTAACTATAAACATAGCTAAGTAAGTCACATTTTCACATGACACCTCGTCCGTGAGGATGTTGGCACATTTGTGTCGTTTATCACTTCTCGAGTCGATCTGTCAACTATGAATGTTTTATAGAATACCGCACCATGGTTTTTATTATTTATTATAGTAGACAACTATGAGACGTTAAACATCAAACATCGAGATAGATATCGAAAGAGAATTTGGACAAGACGATAACAAATGATTAATTTCATATCGTTGCTCGTCTTTAAAGGGACAGCGGGATCTGTACGCACATAAAAGTGACACCGGTCAATTAAAAGATTCACGAAGCAGCAATCTGTATTTATTGTATTAACGTATACATACAAAATAAAAAGTAGCGTGATCATAAAAACGCATTGAGAAGAGTTGGAGTGGTGTAGGAAATTATGATTCGTGTTAGTTAGCCGAAAAGGCGCGTGCGAGCATACTGATAATTCTCTTCACTGAATATACACTTTCACATCAGTGGCACACGAAGACGGAAGATTGCACATAAAAACAAGCCATGTGCGTGTGTTAAGGTATCTGTTGCGAATGAGTACGGTAACGTGCGTGCATGTGTCCGGAAGAGCGGATGTCTTCTTCTGCCATCAAGGTGATTGAAATGCACGTGTATTGTATACTTATGCGTGGTGCTGTCC
>NW_022704401.1:1720435-1723267 GCF_011630105.1 Anneissia japonica | reverse complement strand
ATATATATATATATATATATATATATCATGCATATATTGTTGTTCTCATGCTAGGGATCACAATCACACGTATGCGCATTGTTAAATTTATTTACAAAAATGAGCTTAAGTTATTACACGCGTGTTTACGTTTTACATTATTACTGGTATTAAGTAGGTCATTAAATTCAAGACACGAATCGCACACCGTAGATCTACACTAGTAGAGTTATATAATACAAATATTCCGTTGCGTTGTCGCACGTATAGTGTGTTCGTGCTTCCGCAAGAAAAGTTTTGCTATGTAACTGTTCCTTTAAATCCTTTATTTTCGCATTTGTATTCCGCATGACAAGCGCATTTCGTTTAGTTCATTTATAGTTGCACACCTTAAATGAAAGTTTAGTTATGCAATAAATAGTGTAACACAATTCTGAATGAAAGCTGGATTAATTATTCAGTCCAGCGTAAGCTTGTAACATTTCTGAGATGTTTGTATTTCAGCGATCGAGTGAGGGAGTGAATCTAATGTGACACTGTGATGAACAGCTATCTGCGTTCAGTGGACATCGTTATTCTAATAATAAGCCTACGCGAGGTGAGTATGAAAAGAATATACCGCCAATCGTAAAGGTATAATTATATTTAAGTCTATAAGTATAACCATTAGGCATATGCCTATTATTATTATCATTATCGTTAATACTAGTAGGGCTATTATTACTGTTATAAAATAATTTTTACATTTGTTACCGGTATTTTATAATTATTCTTTAGTATTATAAGTCAAATATGTAATAATAATAATAATAATAATAATAATAATAATAATAATAATAATAATAATAATAATAATAATAATAATAATAAAAATAATAATAATAATAATAATAATAATAGTGTAGTTTTATATAGCGCACATATCCATCTAATGTAAGATGCTCAGGGCGCTTGATATGTGGACTAGGAACTCGATCAATGACTTTCTTCGCCCCTAAGGGTCCCTTCGTGTCTGTGCTACCAGGTAACCCGGTACCAGCAACTCTCGTCGTCCACAACAGGGGTTGTCTGTTCCAGTACACCGGGGTATCCCCCTACTCGTCTCGAAGGATGTACTGGGTTCTTTATAGTGCACACGAGCCATTGTATACACTGGGCCTGCGGTTTATAGTCCTTATTCGAGAAGACTTGTTCTACCACCAGAACCATAGGCGAGTGTGCCGTTCGAACCAGCGCCGATATTATGGTTATAGCTTGCGGCGCCCCTGCTAACCGCTGGCCATTCTACACATCATGTACAATTGGATACTAATCTGCAGATTTTTTTTAATTCCAATTATCTATTATAATTTTATTATCATCGTCATTATCATCATCATCATCATATTGATCATCATCACCACCGTCATGGTTATAAATCATAATCACCACTTCTATTTTGTAATTATTATTAATAATTATTAAAATATTTATAAATATTACTACTACAACTATTATTATTATTATTATTATTATTATTATTATTATTATTATTATTATTTTTATTATTATTATTTTATTATTATTATTATTACATATTTGGCTGATAATACTAAAGAATAATTATAAAATACCGGTAACAAATGTAAAAATTATTTTATAACAGTAATAATAGCCCTACTAGTATTAACGATTACTATTATTATTATTATTATTAATGTTATTATTATTATCACCACACTACTATTACCATTATCATTTTTATTTTTATAATGAACCATAATATAATATTATGATTATTATAAGTTATTAATTATCTTATTAGATATACTGTATCGTTATTCCTATAATGAAAGTAGGCTTAATGTACATTAAACATAATAATTATTTTGTAAATAATGACTCATTTTTCGTATCTTTGTCACTAATGTAAATTAATACTAGATACTAGTTTTGATAACAAGAATTAAATACGACATTCGCCTTTTATTGAATTTTGTCATTTACGTAATGACTTCAATTCGATATATTATATATGAGTTGTCATGTTAATGCGAATGGGGATCGTGTATCGGGAGACAGCGGCTAAATGCCGAGCCAAGCCAACAGTGGTGTCGAGACTTGCTACCTTTATGGATATCGCTTTCACCGCATATCTCGTGTTACATGTAAAATACTGTTAAGACATAAACAATAAGATGGGGGAATTGTCATTAACACCATCAATTTCTAGCCAACGCTATAAACTTAATCTTCATCCTTCTTGGACCATTAAGAAGATAAGCGGCAACTTCATTGTACCGTACACTACAATAAATACTGCTCATCCCTTCTCCTGTCATCATTAGGTCATCGCAGGTTCGTCTCTGAAGAGTATCGATATTGCTGTCGATATCAGAATTACGTATAACATTCTATTATTATTATTATTATTATTATTATTATTATTATTATTATTATTATTATTACTATTATTATTATTATTAATATTATTATTATTAGTATTATTAGTATTAATAATAATTATCATTGTTAGTGTTATTGTTGTTGTAATTATTATTATTATTATTATTATTATTATTATTATTATTATTATTATCAAACAAACAGACAAACAAACAAAACAAAAACCATTACCATCTTTATCATCATCACAAATAATAATATCAACAACACTAACCAACAATAATAGATGATCATCACTGATACTTATCACCAATCAGATAATCGTCGTCATCCTCATCATCGCCATCATACCCACCAATAATCCTCCACACCACCATCATTCTCCTCGTCATCCTCTTCTTATCATCATTATAATCGTCATCATCGTAATCATCATTATCTCCTCCACACCATCATATGATCTATATA
>NW_022704401.1:1686993-1720145 GCF_011630105.1 Anneissia japonica | reverse complement strand
TTTAAACATTGTATATGTACCTTTAATGATTTATATTATATTTATTCAACAGTGTTAACGGCTAACTCCATTCAATATCATATATATATATATATATATATATATATATATATATAGGCCTATATAATAAGCACATAAAAATAGCATAGGCCTAATGCTTGTATAATTAGACATTGGTTCAAGTTATTTATTAAGGCATTGAAATGTGGCATGAATTAGGCTTTAAATTAACGTTGTTAATGTAAGAGTCATTGAATAGCCAACGAATTTTAATATGACTATTGGCTTTCTGTTCATCATTTACTTCAGTGCCTTCTGAAGATTATTTCATCAATCTGTTCCAGTGCCTTTTTCGTGTCATTGATCTTACGTCCGTCCGTAGTATCATTGTCATAGATTTATCTGTCCACCTATCAATCTATCAATAACTAAAACATCTAACCAGAGATATGCTGGGACTAACCTACAAATCCTCATACACTTCTCCTCCTCTGTCCTACACCGCCAAATCATCAGATTCATCTGTCATTCTATTCAGATGCACACTCATCATAACATCCATCCATCAATAAACATGATACAAAAACATATAAAAAACGCTATTTCCGATCTGCATCATTCGCTGAGCCGCATTTTAGTACATTGCTCGTTGTAAGCAAAGCTAGTTAAAATCAAATCAGCCAGTGATTTAGTCACAAAGAACAGCGTCAGACAAAATATCAATCAATTTGTTGAGTTCATGTTTTCGAAGCAATCTCCCCTTTGAAATTTACCGACTCGTTTCTCGTTTATCAAATCGATATGAAAGTGTAAGCATGATAAACGCATAACATGGCTCTACCCGAGTACAGCGCTCACAGCTGGCATTGTGTCAATTTAATACCGTAATTAATCATAATCAAAATCATCTCTATAATGTCAGGAGCAAAAAATATCCATCGCTAGGAAGCGCATTCAACGCGTTAAATGCATACGGTGGCCGTACCAGTCAGGTTTCACGGCCCTCTTGATCTAGCAACTGTCATGTGCGTAAAGTATAATCAATAGGCCTATGCGACGGTCTGACAAAAGTTTTTTTTTTCTTGCTACAACGTATCCAACGCGAAATGTTAACGCTTCAACATACAATGATTCGAGTTTAAGCTCAGTGGTCATTTTTTTTTTTACGATGCAGTGCATTCAAATCGCCCGTCTGCGTTTATAGCATTTTACGACATAACACTTGCGACGCGATGCCGATCGAGAGTCGTGTAAAGTTCGTCGCGCTATAGCTGTGCGAAGCATTTCCTCTGTATCTGAACATGGACCTATTAACAAGTCCATGATCTGAAGTAACGTTTACCGTCATTATAATACTGCGACAGTTTGAAATATGTGCCGTGGTCCTCTAACTCGATGCCCCCTCCCTCAACTCCCATATTGTGCCTGACATTTTATAGGATTATATATATATATAATTTTTTAATATTTCATAATCGTGTTCTTAGTATTCATGTAGTTTATATGTACATAATTTATGTATCACGTCATTTTATAGTCAGCTATTTGTTACTAAATCCATTTCATTATTAGTTTATACCAAATGCAATCACTGCACGACGTCAATGTCATCATCATCATCATCATTATCATCGTAATCATAATCTATTATAAAAATACCGTGTTGCTTTTAGTATTATTAACATTATTATTATTATTATTATTATTAATATTATTATAATCCTCATCGTCATCAGCCTCACCCTCAGCACCACATTGCAATTCCTAATTTATAGGCCGACAACGCAGTCCTCGTATATTCTCTTATGTGACTTAAATTCCTCGTTTAATGGTTTATTTAATTCGACATCTCGGTGCTACTGTTATTCGACATAAATCAAATATGAATTGAAATGGTAAATGCAAAGCTGGATAAAGGTGTGATTTAGAGTAAGATGAAACAGGCATACGACCCGTTGTGCCACAGAATCCGATTCATCCCAGCAAAAGGTGAGTCAATCGTGACAGTGATGAAATATGGTTGATAAGCCGCCCGAGCTGAATGATGCTTGCCTATGAGGTTCACTTGTATAAACTCCGTTATTTATATCATTATTGTAGGCCTATTGACTTTTCCACTATTCCATCTGTGTTATATCTGCCACTGATAACTTTTTTCGAAAAAAAATGCATGCGCAAGTTCAAAGAATCATCGTACGATCTTTTAGTGATTCGAATGTTGTATCAGAGAGCAGTCATTGACTGCTCGCTGGTTGTTTGCTAGAATTCACCGCTTTGAACAGTGTGTATAAGGTTGTGGCAAAGGTGATGCGAATATATACATTAGTTTTAAAAACTATTACTTCTGAAAATTAAAATTGTGAGAAGTGGGAAAATAAAACTTATACTTTACCATTACTATCTGTTTGGCCCATGTGCACGTTAAAGAACGCAGTACACTTTTCGGAAAACAGTAGGGGATTATCTCCCGGTGTACTGCCCAATCACCACCAGAAGGACCCCACTGGAAATAAGTCTTCTTCTAGACTTCGTGGGGTATCCTTGGTGTTTACACCGAATAAATCCAATCCAATCCAATTATAACAATAATAGTGATAATATTAACAATAATAATAATAACAATAGTAAATGCCTAATAATACTAACAATGGTGATGATAAATGATAACAATAATAAAGAAAATATAATGATAATAATACTGTAGTAATAATAATAATGATGATGATAATAATATAGATACTGTAACAATAATATTAGAAATAATAATAATAATAATAATAATAATAATAATATAAATACAAAAGAAGTATTCTAATTCCGTTTTTACTAACGAGGAAATTAATGATGATAATAATATTGACAAAATCACAGTGACACATGATAAATAAAATAATAGGCGTGCCTATTAATGATAATAATAATATATCATTGTTATTATTAGTACTATCATAATAAATAAATTAAATAATAATAATAATAATAATAATAATAATAATAATAATAATAATAATAATAATAATAATAATAAATAACACAGTGGTGGTTATTAATTACCACTATTATTCGCAACGTTTTCAAAATCTGTTTATGTGAATCTTAAAAACAATTTAATTTAATTTAATTTATTTTGTTCGTCTTTTTTAAAATGGGCCTAAGTATCGTATTTTCCATAATTCTACATGTATAAAACTTAGTCCAACCTCTCAAATTTTATGTGACAAATGTGTGTGATGTGCCCATATATGGGTATGATGATGTCATATTACACCCAGATATGGGCATATCATATTTTTTTGTTACACAAAATGTTATAGTGTAGACAAAGCTTAATCTATCATCAACACCCATTACCTAAATCTTTGCACATGGTATTTATATATTAAATATTGCATAATAAATATGCTTATAGGATATTTCATTTATTCGTCTCATGAGTAACAAAATAATTACAGATGAAATCACATAACAAATGATTATAGGGTATGAGTAAGATATATAAAAAATCTAACATAATTTTGTTTTCTGTTTCTGAACTATTATTTAGAAGGCAATGACCCTTCGTGTACAAAGGTTAATAAACGATGCAAGGTGTTTAGTTCGTTTACTTCCTATTAATTCTGTAATTAGTTATCAATCATTAGTTTTAAATTGTTCCTATAAAATTATAATATGTTTCAATGAGCGTCATCTATAGTTTTCTTTAGGCCTTCACCGCCGAATCGTTTGCGATTACTGATTTTGCCTCGGTTTCTGTCACGAATGTCGTGAAAATATCGAGAAATGCAAGGTTACTGGAATCAGAATATTTGTTTAAAATCGATGTATAATTCAAAGTAGGAAAACAATAGTTTAAGGTGTCGCGGTACGGAAAATTGTGTTTTAATTTCAGCGGAAAATAAAATCGCCTAGGGTTTGCAGAACAAAGCAAGTTGCTAGATACCGTAGGATGATCCAATAATTCATCAGCATTACGAACGTAGCAGCCACGGGGCATGTGTTTTGATCTGGTTAGATTTTTTGCCAGGTCTGTGATTTCGCCAAGCCAAGGTTGAGTTTATTACTCCACAGGGCAGTCGCTAAAGAGCGAACCGTCATCAAAATTTAACAATATTGACCGAATCGAACGAAATCGCACTGGAGCGCGCATTTCAGCCACTTCGCCCGGCATGGCCGACATCAGACTCATTTTGGTGTTATCACCTATAAGTTAAGGCGATAAAGAAGAGTGAGATGGATGTATATGTCTGGAGGCGAAACAAAGTACAGCGACTTGGTGTACCGAAAGTACAGCACAATTGAAGTTAAAATATGGAACGATCTATGCGGTAATATCAAAATCTGGTAACGTGCGTGTAAGTATTCCATTGCGGGGACTTCAGTATCTCGATGTGAAGGGGTTAAGACACATAAAATATATTTACAGATATGAATAGATACCGCTCAACGAAGATAGATGCATTCGGTCAAATACCGAATCATATAAATATGCACCAAAAGGATATAAAACATATAAACTATATTCTATAACACGTACACAAACACCTTTATTCAGTGCGATGCCGCGTACCGTGGTTAAATTAGTATATCAATGAATAGGTTTATAGGCCTGTCACGCCAAAATTGGTCCGGGCTAAAAAAAAAAAAAGGTCCAGCGGACAGATTTTGTCCGCCAAAGTCGGTCCGCCGGACTACTTTCGGCCACTAAAATCGGTCCATTGGGTCGATTTTAGCCGCTGAAATCGGTTCCACTTGGATTCCTATTAAGGTTTTGTGGAAGTGTATCAAACACACATGATAATGCATTTCCTAGGCCTAGGCGACACACAGCATGCATCATTTTTCGCGGCTGTGCTTAGCCTAGGTTCGGGCCTAAAATGAAACACAAGACTGATATATTAGTTTTAAATAGTCCATATTATGTGGGGTAGGCCTATTAAGTCATACGTACAATATTTGTTCTATTACATGAAAATAAAAGGGTCAATCATTTCTTTGAAATGATTGCTCATGTATTTTGTCGCGGCGTTAAGCAAGCACACAACCAAAACAAAACAAGGTAAAAAAAATAAAATAAACGAAAGCCGACCAACACGATTTACCATCATATCGTTTAACTTCTTTTCTAACTAAAGAGTTTACTGGCGAAGAGCGAAAATACATACTAATTTTTGAGCCTGTACAGTATACTCAATTGCACACACAACGAATGAAAAATATTATATAATAAGAGATGAGATATTTATCTACCATTGGATTAAAATCAAATATGAACACTGATAAAAAAATACAGGTTATAACTACTAAATAGATGCCGGACCGATTTTGGCTTATGTGGACTACATTTAGCAAGTAATTGTAAAGCCAAAATAGGTCCGCAGGACCGATTTTGGCCCCGAACCAAAGTTTTCCTGACAGGCCTATGTAGGCCTAGCTACGAATCATCATCCTCCTCCTCCTCCTCATCATCATCACCACTATCATACTATCATCATCATTCGCATCACCATTCACATCATCATAAAATGTCATCTTATAGATTCATAGTTTGGTTGCCATTGTGTCACCATCATCAACGTCATCATTAACATCATCATCATCATCATCATCATCATTTTCATAGAATATTTATATATTAGGCCTGTCTACGCACCGGGTATTCTCAATGATGCTCAAACTCCGTCTGATAACACAGCCACATTTTCTTGCGTTTCTCTCTGCATGCATTTCTCTCAATAATTTTTCCCTTACAGAAAAGTACACAGGGCCTATCAAACGATAATTCATCATCATTATTACTTTACCGAAGGCAGGTGTTGTCTCGCAAGCGCGCCATCATGTGTTCTTGTTCAAGTTCCTCCATGAAGAATGAACAAACCACTATCAGCAAGACCATTTTAACCGTGATTAGAGCAGCTGATGAAATCAATTCAGTTGATTCCTACTTGATGTATGCTTTTTATTGTATTTTTTACTATTTAGTGTTATAAACAGAGAAGTACAATCCCTGGGGCACTTTCCCCGCCAGCCCCACCCTTTTGGTGCTAGTAATTGGTTTTCTATAGCAAGCTGACTCTTAAATCTATAGTGCGGGGCAATTCAACAATGGAATTTCCATGAATCTATCAAACGCGCGCACTTGCATTTCCCCAGCGCGCTGTATAGCTGCACAAGGCAATAGTAAAGTTGGGGACTTGATAGCACATATGATGTGAAAAAAATAACGAAAAAAGAAACAATTAATCCTTAAACTATCTCGTTTGGAGTGCAAGAATTCAAGATTAAATAAATAAAATATACAGCTTTTCCTTATGCTTTTTTTTTTTATGTTTTTTCTTTTACAAAGTTTAATGTAAATTACCATGTAAATTCAGCAATAGCTGAGAGGTGGATTTTAATAAAAAATATAGAAATTGAATTGAAAAGCAAAATTATATTAATCCAATAAACATAATCAAAAATAAAATCAAACACCAAAAAACAAAAAAGTTTAACAAATAAAAAGAGAAATATGCAATGTATGATTGTACAAGCAAAAATAATAAATTAAAAGAAAAAATGCATGCACAGTACAGCAGTGTAATTTGTTTAATTTATAAAATAATGCTTGTATCCCCACCCCCACCCAATCTATCTACAGTATATTATTAATAATTTTTAAAAAATAAAAAAAAAAAATATAAAAAATTTTTTTTTTTTTTTTTTTTTTTTTGCTTGGTAGATAAAATGACAAAGAAAAAATATACAATAACATAGAAAAAGAGTAGACTGTCTTCTAACGTTGAAGTTGAATATGTGGCTACTATTTACAACCGTGCAGAAAACTTTCTGGTTAAGCAGAGTGTAGCTTTGGGAGTACTAAAACATAATTTTATTGGTTGAGAGAGCTGAACATTTAAAAATTATAACATAAATGCAATTACGCAGGCCGGGTAGCGATTTTTTTTCCGTACGAAACATTTGCATGAAACTTCACTCGGGCCATCTCGGATTGACTCGACTAAGTTCGATACGAGGAACAAGAGCAGACGCTTCGCAATGTCGTGACGCTCGAGTTTTACTATTATTGCTCTTTCTATGTTTATCTACGGTATAGACCTATGATATCTTACGGATTTATGGGATGTACGTGTGTAACTAACTGTGACCTTCTTGGATGTTTATTAAATGTTAGTATAATATCTACAACAACAACAGCTAGTACCCCCTTTTATAAAGTGTTGATAGGTACAGTAATACCAGAGGCTGGAGAGAAAGAGGATAAACTATGGGCCTAACTACAGGCTAAGTTAAGTCCTACCTAGTATAGGCCTAGGGTCCTAGGCTGACGCCAACTAGATGGCATCCAGTATTTTAGAGCTGCCTCTTCTCAGCTCTTCTCTTAATTTGAAAATAAATGTCACCCTGTTTCATTTGATCAAACGCCCCGAGAAACGCGCTTTTCCTTACTTTCCAGAAAGCGTATATTTTTTGTAGTTAGGCCAAGGTAATTATGCAAAACCCAGACCTAACTAAAAAATAAAAATTGCCACAGTATGTAATTCAAATTAAAATAACACTTTTTTACTCGTGCAGCTCAATCAAATACTATGTCATTTTAAACGACCCATTAGTATTACCATGGCAGTGTATTTTTAAAAATTAGACAGCGACGTTCTCTCAGATCAGAAGTTGTTGATGACTTTTTGACTTGAATGCTGCAATATGAGATTTTCGATCTTCGGGTCGATTCAGTCGAGACGGCCCGAGTGGAGATTCATGTAAATGTTTCGTACGGAAAAAAAAATCGCGATCGGGTAAGCTTTGGGTAAGTTGAGTTCATGCAACAGATACACGTAACATTTGCATATTAGGCCTTTGATGGCAATCATTATTATGAACGAAACACAAACCGCATATAAATATATAAAAAAAATAAATGAATGAACACAATAATATTAGCACATTATTACTAAGCGATTTTATTTGGACCGCTGGCAATATACCACGTCATAAACGCATGATACCACGTTATATAGATGAAGTTTGTTAGATCAGCATAGATTTTTTATTAACAAACTTCAACTAGACCTAATTAGAGGAACTAATAAAAACGCCGAATGCTCTTTAAAAACTGTATAACAAAGCCATACAAAGATAATGATTAGTCTAACACTAGCCTATATATGGTTAATTTCTAATCTCATCTCGTGAAATACCGCATAAAATTGAAGTCAACAGGGTAACAATGGAAATGCATTATATTTAACAAATTTCGTTTTCCATTTTGTCGATTTCAGAAAAACAAAAATATTGTATTTCTCCTCTTCTTTCGATATCTCTCTATTCAATTCCAAGTGCCTAACATGAAATAAAAACAAAGTCAATAGAACATTAAAAGCAGATGGGGAATATGTACAGTCACGATATTTAATTAATCACTTGGCCCAGACAGATACAATTATCTCATAAAAAAGTTTCTAAACTAACATCAGGATTATTTTACTTGTTGTAAAGTAGGCCTGTATCAAGATACATATACACAATTTGGATCCAATTTCCAGAACCTTGACGCCGAGAATTCGAGAGATTGAAAAAAAACAACTGTATAGGCCTATCCATGTTATTCAATATTATAATTAATTGATTCGGAATAATAAGAACATGAAACGGCCTATTAATAAACTAGATTTCGACTAGAAAACAATAAAAATAATAAAATAGTAATAATAATATTATAATAATAAACTACAAAGCATAAGATTTAGTATACCAATGTATACAGTTTTCATTACAAGAAGAAAAAAAAAAAAACGTGATGCGAGATGATATGATTTAATGCCATATCATATCATATATCATGACATAGCATAATATCATACCATATCATCATATATCATACCATATCATATCATTTATTATATCTTGCCATCATATGTCATCTTATCATATACCACAATGTCATATCATCATGTGTCATCATGCCATATTATATTATATGTCATACCATTGCTTATCGTATCTCATTCATATGATATATTATATGATATAATATTATATGATACAATATTATATTACGGTATATTATATTATATACTGTACTATTATACTATACTATACTATATTACTATACAATTCTTTTAACGTCGATATTGAACAACAGAAAATTATAAGTGTCTGCATTTCTAGGCCTAAATGGCGTCGAAACAACACAATACGTAGGATTTGGAAACCTCCGCATTGCCGTATGATTTTTTTCTCGCAAAAATACAACTAGGGTGGGTTTTGACATTCGTGTAAAATTGTTTTATTTGTTTCAGCGCATGTTACTACTGTTTCAATCATTAACACTTATTAAATCATTATGTTGATTCTACATTTACCTATAGGCGTACCTTTACTTTATACAGTATATCTGTTGATTAATTTACAACCGCGCGTTAGAAATATGTATATAAGAAATTATTCATAAAGTATAATGTTGTGTTCGTATGCAGCACTGTATAGGGTAGCCGTTTCAATATTGTATAACGTTTCAATCGTAATGTATATGCGTACGCATGCGCAGCGTTGAATCTACGAATTAGATTGATTGATATTTAGCCAAGTTAAGTTCATTATATTGACACGCACTTCATCTTAGGGAGATTGCACACAATTTTGACAAATGGATTGATCGAATTGTTTATTCATATATTTATAGATGATTCATAATGAAAGGGAGGGCGAAAATGATTGATGAAGCAACAGAAAAGATGATTAAAATGAAAAAAAAAGTAGTTAATAATCCATCAAACTGTCAAGATGGTTGAAGTTTATTTTTAGAGATTGTACACTTAGAATGACAAACTGATTGATTGATTGATTTGTTGATTTACTTATCAATCGATAGTTGATAAGTTTTTTTCGACTTTAGAAAACAAGGTAATATAGGCATATATTAATACGGTACCGACAGGGGCCATATCAGTTTTAAAGAATTATATATTTGGATAGATGATTACAACTGACGGATCGATTTATTGACGTATTGATTGATGATTGATTGATTGATTAATTGGATGATTGATTTTTGCTGATTTTGATGGATGGATCAAATTGTATATTTTACTGTGTTTCACAATAAGGATTGAAATTAATTGATTGATTACTTAACTTTATTTATTGATTAATTGGTTTGTGATTTGTCGGTTCGATAAATTGATCGATTACTTCGTTTATTGATTGATTGATTTATCGAATGGCTGGTATTGCTTGGTTGATGTACGACAGAATGTTACACATACTATTGTACATATACAGTAATAGTCATTTTGTATACTTGGATATATTTTCTATTGTGATGTGAGCTAATATACTTGAACAAGTATATTGTTTTAATTACGGTACTTTACGTTATATTTTCCTTCCAAAAACAAACTATAATGTTTGCATAAAACCAATAAACACGCTTGTAATACATTTGAGGTTATTTTTTTGTCCCTTCGAAAAAAAAAACAAAAAACAAAAACAAATATAAGAAACAAACATGATAAAAGGGATAAAAGATCACGAATATTATATGTATATGTATGATATACTGGATGTCAAGTTTACTAACAATTACAATTACTAGAGAAATTTATTGAAAAGGATGCAACTTTAAATCATTATTTTTTTTTAAACTGCGGCCAACCCCTTTTCCGGGACGCTTTTTTGGGGGTTCCAGAGGGGTTACTGTATTGTGTTTGTGTGACTGGGTGGTACTGTCGTTACACGGAGTGCGCCCTCATTAAGAATAAATAAATATTGTAAATGCAAAATGACATTTTGAAACAACGGGTTCTATTCAACTATATTCTTGACCATGGAAACCAGACCAATTAAATTGAATTATTGATAGTTCATAATTAAGCGTTTTAAATTAATTAAAATACGCCAATTAGCTAGTGTTTTGCACAGCTGGTTGTCTCTGTGGCTCGCCGCTATCAGAAAATAACTTTTGTAAGGTAGGACAGCGGTTATTATTTTGGCGGGAAAATATGGATTCACAGTGAAATCAATTGCAGAGAGACAATCGTCTGCCCTTTTCATCATCGTTAGAGGACAGCGAAGGTCATTAGGGCGAAAGTATTACAATTCGTTAAACGCCCCAAGCCTATTTTACAATTTACTTTTCAGTTCATTTAACAACGAACTCTAGTCATCTACGAAAATGCAGCCTTTATTCTTGAAATGAGCAGAGACAATTTCTGCTTTCCGCCATTTCCGATTAATGCGACATATAATGGGATATGTAATTTTCAACGTTAATTGATTGCAAAAATACAGTGGAATCATCTCCTTAGGCCGAGTGGAGCCACGTTTAACGACAGATAACCGCATGTCCTCTGGGGGAATACAGCGATTTGATGGCAACACTATTCCAAGTCCCGTTGGCCCAAGCGGTTAATTTTTAAAATGATAAATTCTGTAACGGGCATAGAAAGAACTGTAAACATTGTAATTGTTGCGTTCTCTATTATAATTCGTTTGACATTTAGTTTGAATTGTGTTGAATTATAAAACAAATGCATTCGCTAATATTCTGTCTGCCGGGTCATTTCGATACAGGTTGGCATTGGCAGAAAATAAATCCAAATTTATCTCTCATACCGAAGAATAGGCCTACTTTTAAAATTTCCGCTCTGTAGTAGGCCTACCGGTACCAACGAATCCAGGATACCACAGTATTCACACGGCATTTTTGGCGCTCCATGCCTACACAAATTGGTGGTCATATTGTTGTTATTCTTTACCAATAAATGATATTATTCATAAAATAAAATAAAATGACTCTTCGTAATGAGTGGCAGTACGATGAAATCCTCACTTCAAGCACCCTACTATACCTTCGCTTGGCACGTAAAATGCGTACATGCATAAAGACATAAAATTGTTGGGGAAAAAATAGTTGTCCCAAACGATTTATTAAAAACATCTTCCAGATCAGAATGCAACCTACATTCACGAAGCACTCTTTGGGATGCGCAATTAAACTTTAGGCCGACGCAATTTGTGTTCACGCAACGTATGCATCGCTCTAGCTTATTCCTTTCTAAACGCTTCAACGATAATTATCCATCGCTAGCGGCAGAATTTTGCAAAGAAATTTCGTTCATACTGCTCTTGTACTTTCGCGGACACAATTTTATAGGCATTCGCCCGCCAAGAGAGTGATAAGCAGCAATAGATAAATAGAAAAACGATTGTCATTAGCCATAAAAATGATTTGTTTAGAGTCTTTAAGTCCGGATAATAACCGGTACGCATGCATCAATCTAGTTTCTGTTAGTTGAAGGAAAAACAGCCTATCTGAATATACCCTCTCTGCTGGTTGCACTTTTTAAAGAAATGAAAGTTGATGCATAGGTGAACCGATTGATATAATGGCTTTCATCTTAACAATAGAAACAATAGTGGATGAGACTTCTTCGATGAAGGAAATTAAGAATCGTGTTATGACTGGTGTATTCTTTATTCGGCTTTTAAAAGCATTATGGAAAAGGCGTAGGCTATCGTTTTGTTCTCATTTGATTGCGGTAAAATTAATCAATGATGGTTATTATAGTGAAGATAAAAAAAAATAATAGACCTAATTAGAATTTATTTTAATTAAAATGATTGATAGCATTTGTCCTAAATTTCAGAACAGAAGAAAAACAAAATCAAGGTACAATAACTTTGATAATCTGAAAAAGCTAACATGCTTACTTAATAGCTTATACCATTTCTTAAAACTGCTGCTGCTGCACTACTACAACGACGACGACGACGATGATGATAATGATAATAAAATAATCACTAACAATAATATAATAATTCTCATTATCATTAAAATAATAACATTAATAATTATGAGTTTCATAAAACGATTACAATCTATATATTATTTTTATTAGTAGTACAGTATTGTTATTATATATTATACCAAGCCATAAATATAGTCAAAAACAATGCATTCCGTGAACTTAGAACTTAATAGATTCTTAGCAACTTACATCCGATTTCATATTGTAATTTTGTTTGGTTATTTTTTGTTTTTCACTAGGCTACACAATGATGTGTAAGTGAAAGCATTATGTTACTATTTGAATACAAAATTGAGAACACGTGGTGAATATTGTACTAATCGATTTAATTAAAAAGAAAAACAAAATACTGGGTCTATATACTGCCTGTTTGATTCGACCAACGGACAAGTTTGACTGGAACATCAAACAAGCTATTGTTCTGTGAACTTTTAAGTTTCCAACATGCAACAACATTTTCAAATTCCTCAACATGACGTCACCCCATCACGAATTAATCATCTTTTGTGAATCGGGACACTGTTTGTCTACATTCATCATAAACCACTCCATTTTGCTCTGCATTTACAGATGATTTCATTATTGGCGTGTTGATTTTTCAGTTGGATTTTGCCAGAAGGTGGGTTTGATAATGTTTGATTAGAATCCGATTCAACACTCTCCAAACAGCCGCCTAGTGTTCGATGCTCTAAGCTATATATTTAGCAATGACATTCGTTGTAATTCAATGAAGCTTTGAGTAAACGAGAGGTTAATTGTACTTTGAGAGAACGGCAGTAAAGAAAGAAAAAAAAAAGAGAATAGTGTGTGAATATTTAACCAATGAAACACAAGCCTATTATTGTCGAATTTATGGTAGGCCTATTTATGCTAAGCATTTTGCATACACTAATAATTTTTTTTAATAGCAATGATATTCAATTGCAATATCGATATAAATATTAAAATTAATATCAACATTAATATTAATATTATTAATTGTTATTGTTATAAGTCAATCGTGACGTCATCACTGTAACGCCTACTGTTATTTTGCTATCCCCAACTGTTGGTCTTTTTTAGGTTCATGTGTAAAAGGGGCCAATTCATAACCTTTAACCTTTCAAGTTGTACCGTATGTATCGCCATATCGCGCACCGCAATGAATTCTAGGCTATTTTTTTTTTTACACCAGCATGAATTGCTTACTATTCTTTAGGCTTATCATTAAATTGTTAGTTCAATTTTTCATATTCTTTTTTCTATTTTGTACTGTTATGGACAATCTTGATTCCGAAAGAAAAGATTTGATTTAATTTGATTTGATTAGCTTACCATTATCATCATCTTTATCTTCACCTTCATTTTAGGCCCTAACTGAAAATGTCATTCAGCAAAAGCTTAATTTATTGTTGAATGCCTTTAAAAATTGTCTTTATAGGATGACGTACGCTTACTCGTTACAATACAAACGCTAGGCCTAGATAATATTGTGCGGACAGATGTGGATTCTCAAGATAATAAACAAACTAGATGAATCATTAAGGTATTAATCGTTTCATCATTGTTCATTGCCAATCAAGAACAAATCTAGTGATCACGCCGCGTGTCGCCGCATGTTGTGCGCTCAAGTGAAAACTACGAATGCGTCATCACGTTAGGAAACGCGTTTTGTTTACGAACGCTATAGTTGCAATATGAAATTATGTCTCTGAAATATAATTTAACTTGAAAAAGCAAGAGTGTATGCTCTTTTTCCAAAAGGTGCGTAATTAGTTCGATTGCAATGTTTTCTTTAATACCAGGCACATAACAGTAAAACAGCATCAGCTTATTTCACAGCCACATGATAACAAAATTCGAAAGGTACCGGTAAGTTGGTACTTGAAGAATGTTCCCACCGAAATTATTCATTGTTAGGCCTAGAACTATATTGTTAACCATTGGCATGTATTAGTGTATTCGTGAACGAAACTGCTCCAATTCCAGTCCCCTCTGTTTCCGACTTCACACCAATCACCAGTTCCAACGGAACAAAGAGCGCCACGAATTCCCAGGTGACATTTTTCTACGGAAAGGGTTTATAGAACGATCAATATGGTAAAATGATCGTCTGTATATTCTAATTCTTTGACCTGAGATTGGCTTTATTCAAGTGCACTCAAGTTTTTCCTCCCGACGTCCCAGCCTCGGCATCGATCCTTAAAATAACATTAATTGATATTATTTGGCGTCCAAAAACTACAGTTGGTTCTGGGTGCCGGTGCTCACAAAGAGATTCGGCTTCAGTGGTACAACGTCAAGAAGTGTCAGAGAATACGCATGGGCCCCTGTATTGCAGCTTGTCTGTTTTGATTGGCAAAGGGTTGGTGAAAATGTAGGCCTACATAAAAAAAAAGTAATAGGACTATTATGAATCAGGAGCTATATATGCAATGCGTAAGTGCAAGCAGTTATAAACACAAAGATAGTTTGAAATAGGCCTAATAGATTTTTTTAAATTATATTTTGTTTACAACAAAACAATAAGTAGACCAGTCATAGTCGTCGTCAGTTACAGGATGGAAAGACTTTCTATCCTGATTATGAAGTTTGGAAGTGGAGTTGTTTTTAAATCGTGAGAACTTGGGATAGCATCTTAACCACGAAGCTATACTGTAGACAACTCCTCTACAATTAGGTCTATAAGCTGGCTGGATGGATGGATTTTTTCGTTGGCATTAAGGATACCTCAACTAAAGTCCGAAGATGCCTTATTTCCAGTGGGGTCCTGGAGATTATGTAGTACACCGGGAGACAATCGCCTATTCCGAGCAATGGCTATAAAGCACACGGGACCAACGGCTTAAACGTCTTAAACCGAAAGACGCTGCTAATGAACTATCGTAACTTGCATTTCAACCCTCCAGCTGAAACAGGCCTACAAGGAGAGCAGCAATGGGATTTGAACCGGGGACCTAGAGATCTCCACGATTCAGCGCACACACAATGGCTACGGTACCACCAGTTTAGCCGACTGAGCTAAGTCGCTCTTTTAGCCGACTGTGCTAAGTCGCTGGTTTACAAAGATTTCGCAATTAACGGATATTAGTAGGCCTATTTCAAGTAAGCGCACAGCGTGCGTTCATTTTCCGAGTGTAAATCAAACTTCATCGCTAAGATTACGCTCTTGTCTCCATGTGTGTCCCATAAACGCACGTCGTGTTTACCTACGTGTACGTTATTTTGTTGGGAACCTTAGCAACAATACCGTAAAACCTGGAATTAAATTCCTGGGATTCTTCTTCTTTTTTTTTTTCGAACTTTGGATTAATCTGTATCATGGACTGTATTAACCAGCATTAAATCACCTGAGCTCTGTATAAACCCAGCGTGATTTCAATTTATTTTGTTTCTTTAAAATTCATGTACAGTGTATTTACTGTTACTATCTCGAAAAGAAGCCTATGCTATCTTTGGGCTTATTTTCGAGGATAATTTTGCAAACGGAAAGGGGTGGGGGGCTTCAATTCGTGATGGGCTTCTCGAGATTAAGCCAAATTGGGCTTCAATTCAGGGTTTTACGGTATCCATAGAACCGGAGCGTAGCTGGAAAGTTCATAGGCCTTAGTATACATACATAGGCCTATGTCATTATTATAGCAAGGAGGTATTAAATACACCCCCTTGATTTAGGCCAACCGAAAGCAAACAAATATGTTATTTATACGGCAATCGTTACTATATCTTTCCTTTTAATCTTTTTTCTTTTTCAAACAGGCCTACACATACGTGCACGAAAATGCGTACGCGAAGAAGCGACACAATACGCAAAATTATCGTACGGCCGGGTAATTATGGACAAAATTCACAGAAAAACATTGATACATGAACGAAGATTACCGACAGATGGGCGCTTCTACAGCCGTGTGCTTGGCAGACGATTGATCACGATGACACTCAGGCCCCGGTCATTTTCAGTCAGCGTCTGTACCGATTAGCCATCAAATATTTTTTTATTCGAGAACCTCCATTCTTTGTACGGCCGGTCATTTCTGACGTCGTTGTTGGTGTATTTATTCGTCAAACCTAGACAAGTCGGCGAAAGTTAATCAAAGTAACGAAGAAAACGCCATTATACACTTAAAACGTATACTCATCTAGATGCACTATGTCTCGTTCTGGAAAGTATAAGCACATTTCTTCCTTTCTTGTCGAACAAATAAAGCAATAAACATGTCAGTATCTATATCTCTGACGAAAGTATTGATACTCTGATGAAAAGTAAACCATACAGCAGAGAACATACACTCCGCTGGAAATGTAGCCTCAATTCAAATAAAATTTGGGAAAAAAACTGCTGCAACTTTCCAACTTGCTTAGGCCTACATAATGCTCAGCCTAGGCCTAAGTTTTAAAATTAAAACCCCCTCAGAAAGAACAAAAGCTGATGATACCGACGTACATTTTTTGTACGTTAGCCTTCGTGTCGGATATCATCGAGTTTTACTTCTATTTCATAGGCATATAATTCAGTTTAAAGATGCTAAAGAAGACACGTAGGCCCTATCAAAGATTGAAACTGATGCAATATTCAAGTAATTAAAACCCTAATAGGTTATTATTTTCGGAAGGGAAGATGTTTGTGTAACATCAGTGTTTACATGGATAATATTTACATAAGTTTATTTTTTAGCGTGACGATGCATTTTATATTTTAGTCTAAACTAAATTACGGACGTTTTTGTTTTCGGTTGGTGCCATTTATTTCTGCAAATGGTTATTTCCTAATGGTTCATTATTACAAGAGGAGAATAAAAGGAAGAATGACGGAGCAGCAACCGTGAATTGTAATTCGGTAGCGAAAGTGTAACTTTAGTTGATATGCTTACACGCGATGGAGAATTAGTCCTGTGATAGACAGAATAATAGACAAAAAACGTAATTATTGCACTCTGATTAAAGTGACTGACAGGGATAATAGGCCTATATAGTTTGTTTAATGGCTTAGTGTATTCAAATATAATATTGCATACCAAAACACAAACTCATTTACATATAATATACCCTTATCCTATGAGGAGTACACATAGGATTATATACATAGGCATACGCCTACATACATTGTATATACTTATACACATCTTTAGTGTATTCGTGAACGAACATACATATACAAATACATACATATCATACTTATCATTATCACAATCATCATCTTCGTCATCGTTTTCATTATTATTATTATTATTAATGATATTTAAAAAAAAAATTATCTGACCAAGAATAAAACCAAAAGCCTTCAACGATTACTTTTATATATGGGAGATATAATTAATCTTTTCAAAATCGAATTGCTCGATCAGTGTTTTACAGAGCTATCTATATCTGAGACCAACGGCTTAACTTCACATCCAAGGGACGAGGTAGTTTCGAGTATAGTAAATTGTCTTACCCAAAGACACACGCGAAGATCGATATCGGCAGACTTTCTTTAGAGCCTGTCCAGAGAACATGCGCTCAATCACTTACCGCTGCGACACTACGTATAAGATAAGCAAGTCTAATCCATTCAACGAAGGTATCACTCAACGGCAGAGTAAATATAGATCATGATAAATTATATATACGGAAAAATAGACGAGAGCTCCATCCGATTTACTTGTCAAATCCACAATATCCCTTCCGTTGAAAAATATGCTTCAGCGTGCAAAAGGTCTATGGTTTTAGCTCCTAAAATATTTCTCGCAAAATAGTATTAATTCGTAAATCATAATAAATATATATATATATATATATATATATATATATATATATATTCCGTCATATCGAAATAAACGCGCGCGTACCCTACTTACGCAGGTTAATAAATTTACAGCAAATGGATCGTTCCGCTAAGCCACGCCCATTAGATACTGTTGCTAAGGACCCACCAATAGACAGTGTACACACAAATAAGCTTGCGTGTTTGTGGGACATGCGCGTAATCCTGGCTATTGCATAACACGTTCTGATTTGTCAGAAGTTATTATACGCGTTGAAGCAAACACAAGCAACACTACCGTAGTAGGCCTATAAGTAGTGTTTTGTTGGCGTTTTCGTATAGCTTCATGGCGATCATTTTGTTAGGCCGCGCTATATCTTACATTGTAGATGTTTTGAGAATGTTTCTATTCTTTGTTTGCCTGCTTATGTCCTATTAATCACTTGTTCATCACACTATCAAATACCCTTCTCAGCGACTGTTTCTTTGACAATAATTGTCCTTTTATCGATATAATTGTACTTGTGATAAATTTCCGCAGTGGCTTGTTACATTACATTAACAGGACAACTAACATGTCGGATGACTTTTCATCAACACAATAAGGATATTACTTTCTAAAGATGAAAAATTTGAAATGCAATGTCTATTTGAGTCATGGCCTTCTAGATTATATTATTAATATCTTCGTTGACAGGTGATTTATGGTTATTTCTGCCCAATTTCATAAGATTACTTTTGATAAATGATAGAAAAAGAAGTGCATTGTATGGAATTAGCATTAAGGCTTTGGCGTAATGGAGAAGAAGGCTTTAATGAAGCCAGCATAAGGTTTACAACCGACAAAAACATGTAAGGCAAGACATGTACATTCGATTGAGAATAGAAAAAAAACCCAAATAATCAACTTCAACTTTCCTTTTTTACAGGGACTTGTAGGCCTCCGGCCCTTTGTAAATAAAATATTCATTAAAATAATATATTGACGGGACAATGATAAAAATAGAGCATGTATTATACATTTCAATTGTCATTCGTTTCCTTAATTCCTTTTCTGAATTCAAAAGCATTATGGATAAATAAAAATGTTTCCTATTAATGGTAGAGTATTTAGACATAAGTAGATCAAATTTTTCAATGCTTGGGAAATTATTGTAATAAGCTGGTAAATATTTGTTTCTTATAACATTATAGCTAAAGCTTTTTGAAAAACAAAAGCGGATATACCTGTACAGTACTTCACTTTCACACTCCCATCGTTACAGATATACAAGCTCTACCCTTAAATTCAACTATGTTTTTACGTCCTTCTTGCACTTCTAAATTACAATTTCCAATGCGGAAAGACGTCAAGAAAGGATTAATAAAGTTTTAGTTGGATGGCCGATCGGTTAAGGCAGGCGGCACGCTCGCCTGGGTTCTAGTGGTGGAACAAGTCTTCTCGGATAAGGACTATAAACCGTAGGCCAAGTGTACACAATGGCTCGTGTGCACTATAAAGAACCCTGGACATCTTTCGGGACGAGTAGGGGGTTACCCAAGTGTACTGGTTCATACAGACGAGCTGGTACCGATTTACCGGGTAGCTCAGACACGAAGAGGAGAAGAAAGTTACTATGCGAGCTAGTCAGACTAAAGCGCTATAAGTTGAACCACATTGCATACATTACATTTATGATAAATATTATTCTATACCAAAAGAACACTTGAATCTGGCGTAATTTGTTAATTTACTTGACTTGTTAACAACTAGTATATGTTTTGAAAGCGTAATGTTCGTTTTAATTGTTGTGCATTTTCTTTGAGATGTAATAGATGTGCTCATATGTCATATCTGCAGGCTTACTAGTATTAGCTATTGGAACGTCGAACTTATCTCAGAGTCTTATAAATAAAGGCAAAAAACAGCCAGGGAAGGATTTAAAAAAATCTGATCATAGCATCTAGAATTAAGCCCGTAGGCTTATGAAATAGAATTTAAAAAATCAATTTATTACATGTATGCGAATACCATGGAGGTAAATGAGATTAAAATACATTAAACATAAGATTGACGATGTTTTGATCGCTATTCCAAAATCAATGTGTTAATAAACGTAATGATTTTTGTTTGACATTCGCTCACTTTAATTCGATCAAAAATTAAATGGAACCCGACACAAAATTGATGTTCTTGTTGCTTTTATATACATTTATTCTAGAGTAATGGTGAGTGAAATAATATTGGATAGGCCTACCTCAAGACAGGTATTGTTATCATTACCCGTTTATATTCGGCGTCGCGGCTTTGATATATCTAACTTGCGTGAGAACATTTGACATATTTATGGATGATGAAGCGCCGACATTAAAATGAATGTATCTTTAGTAGTAGGGTATTATGAATGATGACGTCACTGATGAGCAGCATTTTTACCATGCGAGTTTGATGAGTAGTACTAGAAGATCAATCGCACGGAAAATTTCAAAGATAAAGTCTCGGAAATTAGACCGATTTATGATTTCCATCTTTGCCTAATGAGAATTATAGCAGTGTTTTATAAAAAAAAAAGAAATTATGAGAAGCAGACTATATAATCGGAATGAAATTGTTGGGCAGGGGAATAAATTACGAACCCGTTAATCCACATAGGAATAATTTTAGACGTAATAAAAAAGTAATTTATCATAGAAGGTGTTTTGGGGGGAGAGCTATTCAATTGATGGTTTAATGAATGCTGAAACGTGGTTCTGATCTTGATTATAAAATTTGATAAATTGAAAGCCCTGACGCCGCCGACAGTGAGCGTTAGGACAGGCGATTGATTGTGGTTAAAGGACGGCACAGAAGGGGATCGACGGCCGTAGATGAATTGATGAATGGTGGGCTTAGGGTGATTAAAATGTAAAAAGTAGATGACAAATATTATATATGATGGATGGGTGGCTTGGTTTTTATAGATAAATTATGTGCACGGAAATATTGGGCTTTAGGATAAATGATATTTAGATCGACCGATAATGATAACTAACTGAAATGACTTTGATATAGCACAGCCGAAATGTTTAACGTTTAATTCATTTATATACATAACAAAGAGCTTCATGAAGGATAATTTTATAGACCTATTATGGCAATATTTATTAAAAATATAAAAAAAAAATATAAGTATTATTTAATATTATCACTAATGACAATAATGTTTGTGACTACTTGGTTGGGTTAAGTGATGACAGGAAAGGAGGGGGGAAAGCGATTAATAACAATGGAGTGGTGCTGTAAAATGGTGTGTAAGATTTTCCAGGGTCCTGGGTTCAATTCCTGTCAATGGTATTTGATTTTTTTTTCACGATCAAAACAACTCCACCTAACTCTTATAATGAGTTTAGCCTATTTTCAACATCTTGTGTGTTATGTAGGCCTACCGTGTGTTTTGCAATCGATTGTACTTGGCCTAACAAATAAATACAAAATATACGAAATTTTATTCGTCTTCATATAAAAATCATACATAGAGAGAAGAACAATAACAGATGATGATGATGTCATGATTATGATGATCATGATAACAATGAACATTTACGAAAGTTAAGGCCGCAACATCGAACAGCGTCATCAACGACAAGCCTGGTACCCACGATAAATGTGTACAAGCGTTTTAATGACAGGTTTTAATAGAACACCTTGGGTTGGCTCAGCCCCATGATTTGATAAATTCTAAGTCGATTAATTATCGGAGAATGAAGATCTACACACTGATAGGAAACATAACAGCCAGTTTATACCACCAATCATCAAATATATATTTTTACGGCCGCGGTAAATCACATTTTGAATATGGTTTTAATCATGCCAAGCGCAATTAGGTCTCCTATATTGCTAGTCATTAATCTACGTTTAATGAATTCTTACAGATTGTTTGCATATAACATATCGTTATATGCCCCGTAGCGATGCCACGCTAAACAAAGGCTAGGCCGATTATATCGCCGAACAAAATATGAATATTTGTCGGTTCGTAAACTATTCACCGACAAGATGATGTGGTTTTTGAAACCAAGTTAACTGAAATCATTTATAACTTCAAGTGACTATATGGTTTTATATGTATAGGCTTATGACGATTCAAGACGCTATAATACATAATATATAAATGCATAATGTATATAAATATGTATATATATACATAATGTATATAAATATGTATATGAAAACATAATGTATATAAATATATATATATATTATATGTATATAACATTTATATAGGCCTACAATAAAAGGTAATAGACCTATTGGAAAACAAAAATGCTGGAGCAAACGAATATATATACGGTATATATATATACAAATATATATATAAATTCCTATATATAAAATGATAATGAATATTTAAGGAAAATGTATGTCCACTTCGGCATTCGAACCCAATATCTTCCGATTACCGTTCGGATACTCCATCAACTGAGCTATGAGGCCAAGTGTTATACCCTTCGGTCTTCCCGGGACACGTTTTTTTCTCAAGGTATTGCGTAATACGCAATTAATAATACTAAATCTCAGTATTTACGTGGACGATAATTAGTCGTATCAATACCAATAACGCACATAGTTAGGACGAACTTCCTCGTATATTCAGATCTCTCGGCATGATTCAAAGTAATTAATTGATATAACCTTCTAAACCTGTTTGTTGGACTTTTGGATTTATAACTACATAATATCAAATACTACTAGTTTGAATTAAAATGTAAATGAAATAAAACTTAAAGTTTAGAATCTATGAGTCATTTAAAATTTATACGTTGTCATAAAATGTTATTCTTTGCTATTTCCATTGCATTTGACACGAATTAATATACTCCGCACAATGCATTAGCCCTGTCTCTTATACACATCTCTTAATCTCAGCTTAACATGGGGGTTAAATCTTCGCCTATATCTGGGTCTCCGTGGCCTAATGTGTGTGATACTCGCCATTATACCAGAGGATGCTTGTTCGAATCCCGCTCGAGTCACTTTTTGTGTCTGTGGAGATTTCTGCTAAGGCTTATACTTATGATGTGATATATGCATACACGGTAACATTTGGCCATAAATCTTAATGCATGAGTATCTGAATAAACGAATTGCAGGATTATAATAATAATTCTAATCGATTCCAGCGGATTGGCATGATAATCACTCATTAATGATTTAATAATAGATTATTATTGCGACTATATAGATCAGTTTACCGCCTAATAGTTTCGCCTACTTGATGTTGGCCTTTCAAGGACAGATCCTTATCACTTGGTCGTGTATAGATACTTATTGAACATTATTATACTATGAATTCATGGAAAGGTACGACGATGTCACCGGGATTCTCCCTCCCCCAGCTTTTGACCTAAGCTTTGACGTAAATTTTATAGTTAATTCAGCATCCCCTGGGCTTATCTGTCAGGGTCAAAAGTCACTATGGATTTACAGGGACGAATTAACAGGGGCAGAAATTTCAGTGATACATGGAAAAAGTGTCTGTCATTCTGGCAGGCTGTATAGTATTCAAATATTTTTGGGAGTTAGCAAGGAAAAACCACACACTACACATTGTTAACACCATTTATATTCATTTTATTATCTAAAATGTCTTCAAAATAAACAAGAATTTGTCATTGACATCGTCATCTCATCTCATCTCATTGCGGCTTGTAATGAACGACTACGAACAAATACCATAAACAGAGACATTGGGAAAAAAATAATTCGGAAGATGAGCGAGGCAGCCGAGGCAGAGGTGTCATGCAACTACAGTATAACTAGGCGGATCGATTGAATTACTGATTGATAATTGGTCGATTGGTTGGTAGGTTGACTGATAGTTAATAAAACGATCGATTGATTGAATGATTTATCTATAGGCATAATGCAATTTTATCGTTCTGTGAATTAAATGGTTAAAACACAATAGGCCTGCATACATTAAACAGTGTAAAGTTATATAAAAGAACTATAAGAACGGAGCCTCACGGTCTTACAAGTATGGCCTATTGTTTGCCCATAGGTTATAATAGTAAAATACCTGTTTATATGTGTAAATAAGCCCTGTTCTCAGCCTGTCAAATTTGTTTGACAAGAAAAATATTGCATGCCCATATATAGTCATGATGTGCCTATACATGGTCATGCTGTGCATCATGGCCATTCAGGCATGTCGCATGTTTTTTTACAAGGGTTTTTTCTTGTTTTTTTTTTAGGATTTTCAATCCCGTGTAAAGGTAACTATAGTAAAAGGACATGTAGTTTCGGAAAACACGTTATTCTAAATTAAATCGACAAAACCTTTTCAATTGAAAGTTGCGACAGATTTATAAGATAAAGCAAACTTTATCGGTCAGATTTTGACACTGTAATGTACCACATGGATATTGATGATGTCCATTCAGCGACATTAATATCATTTAACATAAACGAAATACAAAGACAACCGTCGGAACATAAACACGGAAAACAAATAACGGTAATATATGAGAGAAACTGGTAAACTGGCGCCCATGTTGAGGTCGTACATCGTCGGTAACGAGGTATATTAATCTCTGATTAATCTTTGGTAGTTCAGAGTCTTCCATCAATATGGTAGTTCTCCAACCCAAATGTCAATAATATCATTCAACTATATATTTGTTTAATTCCAAAACAACAACACTCCTTCAAATATCTGACATGTAACTCTTCAACTCATTAATTCTCCAATTCCAGCGGCGTTTTGTAGACATAAATATAGTTTTCCATTAACTATGTTACCATGTAATCGGTCCGCTCATCTTTCAACCTAATTCAACCTGACTTTTTTGCGATCGTCGCATGTGGTTTACAGAATTCAACTACCGTATTAGTTAATGTTCAGCAAAAAGCATTAAATACAATTTTACTTTTCAGTCTATTCCAAAATATTACAATCTTAATCATTCTTTTGGTCATCGAATTTATAATATGCTGCAATTCTCCGTTCCTTCATGTTATGCCCGCCTCACCACTCACCAGCAATCCGTATTCCCCTTGTTTCAATGCATTTTCTTTTTGCATTAAATTTTAATATTTTTTATTCTGTAAAGATTTTATATGCATTTATATATTTTATGGACGAAATAAATATAATAATAATAATAATAATAATAATAATAATAATAATAATAATAATAATAATAATAATAAATTTTGAATGTTTCATTCATAAGCAAAATTTTATACTGTAAGCATCTATTTTTGTGAAGGGCAAACTCGACAGTGATTTAGTTCGCTTTCAGGGTGTCCTGTCTCATATTTATTTGTGCTTGTTCCTTGATGTCTATATTCTTGTACATTTTAATGCTTTGGAGACGTTTTGCTTAAAAGCAAGTTTATCCTAAATCTATCCCACGGGAAAAAAATATCTATTTTTTTTGGAATGTGATTAGGCCTACATTCAATGTTAAGAAGTTTAAATTACTACTATACTACTAGGCCTATAGAAAAAACTATTGGTGTTGGTGTAGGCCTATTAATTAAACTTAACGTCCAATAATTGTAAAAAATCATTCATTATGCCAATTATAACAATAAGACAAAAATAATATTTAAAAAAAATCCAACATAAAAAAATAAGATAAATAACCCAATGAAAAAAAATCGACAGAATACCGTAAACGATTTTATTCACACAGTGAATAGCATTCCACTACCTTACTGATCCTGAACGGTATAACATGGGCACTTATAATAATAATAAATAATAAAACCATATGTGGGCAGTACTGTAAACGATATGATGAAGATATCGTGGGAACGGTACGTAAATGTGTTTTAAATATACGGCTCGATTAATAATTTTAGGCATGTGAATTTTGAAAATTTGTGAATTTCCGTAAAATTTTCCCATAGCTTTGCAATTTTTTGGGCACCAAAAAAAAAAAAAAAAATCACCAACCCTATGTCGTTTTCCTAAGTACCTGCCTCTACCTATAATAATAATAATAATAATAATAATAATAATAATAATAATAATAATAATAATAATAATAACAATAATAATAATAATTATAATAAAAATATAACCTTATGTTCTTCAGTTTGTAACTAAATATAAAATTTAATCATAGGCCTATATTTCTGCAACTAGGCCAAGAGGCCTATATTTTAGTCAATCAAAAACAGGCCTAATTATATTTTAAGTACATGTGGATGCGATTCATTTACAAATGCAATTATAATTATTTTATCGTTATTATGTTATTAGGTTTTTCTAATGAATTTTTACCAAATACAACTGCTGGCATCGACCCTTAAGTACCGTGGTGTGATGTGTAGGCCTACTTTTATATTGTAGTGAACTATCAACTTTATCGTATTTTTTGTTTTAAATATTGTTATTTGCAATATGCATTTAAGACTTATGGCACTTAAAAATCTACTTTACTCGGAGAAATTTAAACAGGGCTATTTAATAATAACACATACTTAATACACACATTTTTGATAGGGATCGAATTGGTAGTGGTCAATGGTTGTGGTCCTGCATTTCCAGAACGCCCTGTACAATAAAAAGAAATCGTCACAATCCGCTTTGACACTTAAAAATCTATTTTACTCGGAGAAATTCAAACAGAGCTATTTAATAATAACACATAGGCCTACTTAATGCACAAATTGTTGATAACGATCGAATTGGTAGTGGTCAATGGTGGTCCTGTATTCCCAGAACGCCAAAATGAAATCCGTCACAATCCTCCTTTAAACCACTAAATAAAAAACTACTAATGGATGAACGGTACTGTCAACTAGCGAACAGGAAGGGGAAGGGTGCACACCTCGATGTTGAGCTGTAGTCGCCATCGTCAATTGTCGCTGTTGCATACGGTTATAACATATAGTACCAAGTATTATATCTATAGGCATAACTATTGTAGAATACTGTTTCATACTGGTATAAAAGGTATACAGTAATGTTATAAATATTCGCGTCATTAGTCCATCATTCAATACGAGTAGGTTAGTCTACAAACGTCGCCTAAAGTAATTGATTTTAACCGGCAGAACGAAAGAAGGAAACTCCGCTTTTCAGTTGTCTTAGGCGATTGTTTTTTGACAAACAATGACCTTTCAGAGGTCAAATTGCTGTCAAGAATATGAATTGGCTGCTTCACAGCAAATATATTATAAACACAAGTGTTGGTCATAAATTACGAATAAAATTGATTTTGTACAAAAAAAATGAGTTTGAAGTGTCATTTTTGTTAGACCTTAGAAACAACGAGGTCACTCAATGACGTCATTGGTGACCGACTTTGCCAAACTTCATCCAAGCGCGAAATCCTGTCTCTTATACACATCTAGATTTCGTTGAAACAAAGCAACAAGGCATGTAGACTATTGAACACTGTATTTATTTTATAATAAAATTAAGGTCTGAGATGCCATTTTAAGCCATCTGCCATAATCATACGTGTTTTACCTCAGCCCCAACCATGGCGGGGCTGAAGTGGTATACTCCATCCATGAAAGTCCCTCGCTGGCTCCCGCTATTTCGAATTCCTGAATCCGCCGCTGTATAATATATTATATAGGCCTACATTTGCCACTGGTTTCATACGGGCTAGTGGTATTAAGGTTATTGTTGTTGAAGTTGAATAAATAAATAAATTACTTAACTTCATAACTATTCAATGCCAATGTTATAGTTTTTCAGTTATTGTAAATTATTGAAAATTATAGTAATAATTAATAATAATGAACAATAATAGTAATAATATTAACAAATTATTATAGTAATAATGTCACGTTCCTTTGTTTGAATACAATTTTATTACATTTTCCAATTTCTAAATGTTCATATCAGATAAAGGTTTGTTATTCTTTCCAATTTTATTGCTTTATCGTCACAACATCTGACAGAGTAGAGCAATATTCCCGACCCTCTGTCCGCCGACAGAACAATACATGTGCCAATATAATGGCGACTCTATCGCGTCTGGACGTTCCATATTTGTGATACAGTCCGTAAACTTGTCTGCTTCGTCGAGATCTCGTCAAAACTCAATTGACTGTCGTCTTAACTAATATTGGTTTTGGTAACAATCCATGAAAAGAAAGACTCGTAATTGCTTGTTGATTGATCGATTCTGTACCGGTCCACGTGTTAATTGGTCTGTGGAGTTTTGTGGGTTCGCTCCTTTCGTTTACTGGGGATTATTTTGCCCGTTTGTTCATCCGATTCTTGTCTGCGTTTCCCTTTCGCTAGATCTGTTTTGTTTGCTAACTTGGTGACAGTCGTATCGATCATTATGTTGCTGAACTTCTATATGAATATTCATGAACAATCCACAAGTGCTACGTGTGTAAATTCGTGGTTTTGTAACAATGTAGATTGGTTTCCGATTTCACAAAGCAAACACGAAATTCAAATAATAATGTCCTTGGAAATTAAACAATAAAGTAAGGAAATTAGCCACCATAAATTGTAGCAAAATGTTTGCACAACAAGAATATATACGCCTATATAAATATAGTAAAACGAACTTTTTTAAAACTTAAAAAAAAAAATTACAAATTAAAGAAAACATAGAAGGGATTATAAACCAAAGAGATTAAAGCCAAAACCAGGCGCTATACCAGGGGAGAGAAAAAGATAATGACCATGCACGACTACCAAACAAATTGAAATATAGGCCTAGGCCTAGTAGTCTTTGGCCCAGCTCATGCTAAATATATAGGCATAATACGGTATTTAAGAAAGCTATTGACATTAGCTTCCAATTGAAAATTAGAACGCGAAAGATATTTTCCCGTCAATTTATAGGCGCATTATAATAGGCCTACCATGTCCATTGCTTGGGGCCTCGATAACCGGGCACTCACTGCGTCGTACCAATCCAACTCCACTCTCTGTGAGCGCTAGAGGACTCGACGCCGTCTGCTGATTTTCGGTGTCAGTTTGAACGGATCGTCATTAAATACCCCGTTCCGCGCGCGTCGTGGCGTAAGCTTTTCATAGAATTCCGTCGGCCGATGACCGCCGGGCTCAGTGAGTTCCCGGCTTCAACTTGACTGGCTAAACGAAAAAAAAAAGTTGTTCGTAGGCCCCAGTAGGCCTATAAAATATGTAAAGCATTAAAAAATGTATTATATTACTTCGATCTGGCTGTATATTACTTCGATCACTGTATGTTGACAACTTACTTTATCTTTTTAAAAGTGTAAGAAAAAAATATTTTAGTTGGAATTGTGAGTATCAGAGTACTGCATACACCCGAGTTAGCAGGAAGTTAAAATACATTTTAGCAGCCATGGCACTAAGCCGTTATAATGCCATCTATCATTGTAATACCTTTTATCAGGCAATATCTCAATTGTTAAATAATTAATAATTAATTATATTTTATGGTATATTAATGATTTTATCATATTAAAGTGGCGGAGTCGATAATAACACACAGTGTATTCATGCTCATGTCTATTTTCACATCATCGTTGATGGACATCAATGATTAATCTACTGAAGCTTCAACTGGGTTTATGTCAACGAAATAATGACGGATGGAAGATGTCACGTGATTTGATGCATAAGGGCCGCGGTAAAAATCATCCATCTTACAAGTTATCGCGCAAGAGTTCTATCAATCAGAGAGTGTCGTGGCGCGTGTCAACACATCAGGTTTCTAAGACATGTATGATTTATTAAGCCGCTCGAAAATCTTTGCGAAACCGTTGGCGGGAAGGAATTGTATGAATCTTGATTATGCAGTTAATTTTGCCCGGTCTCTCAAGACTCGTTGAAGAAATTTCACCTACTGAAAACGTCTGCGTAATTTTAAATTTCAGCTTCTATATTACTCCCTGGGTGCTCGTTTCACAATAAAATCAATAGCCAAGAATGCTACACGATGGAGATGAGACGCGAATCTTTCTGATAACTGCATCCTAACATAAAACAAAATACTCAGAATTAGATCCACTTTCACTCATTCAAATCTCAGCGCAGTGATATTTTACTTTTATTGATTGCACTCTAGGGTTGTGGATCATTCCCCATTAAAAAAAATGAAGAAAATAGTTCTTCTTCCGACGCCGCTCTGTGATGCCGTACGTTTATTTTGCACTCAAGTGGCATACATCCGAGCACAACCTTACGGTCAGTGTATTCGAAACGATAATATCGTTACTAATCTAACTGTTTTGAATAACATAGCAATAACATAATTATACAAAATGCCAAAATGATTTGGTTGTTCGGAGAGGTAACGCGCCGCGAGACAATAAAACTCGCAGATCGATTTTCATTGCGACATGCTGGCTCCGTGCTTATAGTTTATGTATTCCTATATTAAATATGGATTTACATATTCAAATATACCCCTATCGAATTCTGTCATCATTCTGGAATTTACTTATATTTATTATCACATAAAATACAGTTGTCATACTCGGAAAAATGTACATAGGCCTAATTGTAAAATATGTTTACAATTAAAAAAAAAACCAAAAAAACATGGAACAAATAAAAAACGTCCAATGTATACTTTTATTGCATTCTTTACAGTAAGGTATCGGAAATCGTAGACTACCGTATATATAAGTATATAAATTGGAAATATTATAACTACTGAATTTATTTGCATATGGTGGTCCATCATGAAAACGATTTCTTTTGTATCAATTCAGTCAATGAAGTGAATTGCACTTTAACTTTGACACTAGTTTTCAACAAAAACCCACTGTGATCTATAGACACATACGCCGACAATTTGCATTGTATCAGATTTTCAAAGTTCTTTTATCATACACTATTGGTGTTAAAATATACATACTTTTTAAATTATAATTATTCCCAAATCAGTGTCATGAACTGAATTTTATTTGAATGAAGAGATATTGCTAATCAATAAAAGGATGCACTTTAATGAAAGTAATAAAGCATAAAAAATATGCCTGCATTATTTTGACATAGGCCTATATCTAATACCGTACGCACTCTCGTTGTTCATAGTTTTACCACGATACGCCAAATTTCTATTAACAATCGTCATCAAAAAAGTAGGCTATATTCCTCTGTACTACAATATTTATTTTTATTGTATTGTAACTTTGTTGGACTTTAAATACATTTTGGATTAGACGGTCATTGGCCTTAAAGAATTGTTAAGATAAATTTACAAAAAAATGTCTATTTTTCTATGTGACTTCGTAATCATTTTTTTTTGTGTATAGTACGGTATAGATTTGCTTTGTTATTTTGTTAATGAAAGTTATACTTTTTTTCATAAGTCGATATATTATTATCTTATTGGATCTTAAAATACAATATCAAGACAGTGTATTGGCAATAGGTTACTCACTTTCTTGTGTTTTTATTTACGACAGCTAAAGTTATATATAAATATTAAATATGTCTAAATATTATCATATGCCTAACTATTGTTATTATTAATTTATTATCACTATCATTACTAAAGTTTACCATTATCATATAATATTTCATTAACATATAACTCTGAGATTAACTTGGTATTGCAATAGGTTTTTATAGGCCATGCATTGTTGATATGTATGTTTTATCCTTTATATTATATTTATATTATTAATATAACTATGTTTACGTCTATTTATTAAAGTTACCGGTACATATTAAATAATATTAATATTAGGCTTATTATTGATTTTTTTTTTATTACTTAAAGCCTATTTACGGTATTTAATACGTATTAGGCCTAGGCCTATTATTGTATTTATTATTATTATTATTATTATTATTATTATTATTATTATTATTATTATTATTAATATTATTATTATTAATTTTGAAATAATGAGCACTCCGGTAACATTTGTTAAAAATATAGGCCTATTAATATGGGCACACTAATATACCGTACCATCCGTACGCGATGAAATTATGTTAATGTTTTGTTAAGCAAGATTACAGGATACGAAGATAAAAGATCGATGTATCGTCATAGTGCCGCATTCGGTCCACATGGAATTTGGGTTCTAATGCTTTCATAAAAAAGAATATGCACTTAACTTAAAAATACAAAACTATATTTCGAATGTAGTTATTCAATGATTAATTAATCGATACCGTTGCACTTAATACAACTGAGAAATAACAATTAAATACAACCAAGCAATAAAATATTTTTTAACGATCTGAAGTAATTAGCTTAAATACATATATCTAATTGTTAATACATATATTCTTTGTTCAAAGGTTCTTATTAATATTTATATTTATTATGTAAATATAAATTATTTCATTTTATTCATTTTAATTACGTTGTAATATTCAAATTATGGACTTTCGGACAAAAAAAAGCCCAATATGAATTAAAGATCGACAGTGCCCTAAAGGCAATTCCATGGCCTAATTATAAAAAAAAGAAGAAAAAATTCATTTTCGTTACTATATCAATATTATCATTTTGCCATCATCTACAATATCATAGTGTATTATTTCGTAATATGAGGCGCTGTGTTTTTCATTTTGTTTTAGTAGAGGAGAAAATTAAATTGAAAAGATGGTATTTTTTCCTTTTTGACAGATTTAATAAATATTATAAGCTTTTCTATTAATATTATGTTATATTATTTATCCACCTGTTTATAGGCCTGTATTTTATATATTCACTCATCA
>NW_022704401.1:1683088-1686682 GCF_011630105.1 Anneissia japonica | reverse complement strand
GTAATTTTGAAATAAAACTTGAACTTGAACTAATGATGATGATGATGATGATGATGATGATGGTGATGATGACGATGATGACGATGATGCTGCTGCTGCTGCTGATGATGATGATGGTGATGATGATGACGATGATGATGATGTAATGAGAATGAGAATTCACGGGCCAGTCTAAAAACGGAGAAGTAGAACTTTCCCTCTCCCGTTAGTTTAAGAAGAGCCAGTACAGTATTCTCAACCACACAAATTGATGTTAACAAAAATACACCAAACATTAGAACCAGAGCCTCAAGGAACTATCAGTCCTCCATCACCCACAAATCTGACATCATGGATCATGCTATTGCTGAAAAGTATATGTACTGTATTACTGGGATAATAGAAATTTAAAAAAAACCCAACAGATATAAAATAATAATCATGGATACGCAAAACAAGAACAATTAACCGGGACCATGGAGGACATGATCTCAGTCATATAAGATTGATTTAAACATAATACCTCCACGATTTAAGGAAGGGCAACGGTGCAGCTGGTAAAGGGACGTTTGGTGGGTGGGGGGGGGGGGGGATTGCGCACCAGCGGAGATCTGACGTAGGAATTTACATGCCAGTTCACCGAAGCATGAACAACGGAACGAAAACAACAGACGTATTTTGTCGCGTGATCAAGGCTACCGAAGCTGGTAGCCGAAACGTAACCGGTAGTTCCGTTTGACTTAGACTGCCTATTGGCTTATCATTGAAGACCAAGTAGGCCTACCTATGTATACATCCACCGAGAATTCCTTCAACATTTTTAGGAATTAGTATTCCTTCATTCCTTTTAAAAACATGTTTGTTGCAGCATGAAGAATTATCTTCCTCCAATTGAGATCGTTCAAAGTTCAGATTACCGTTAGGCCTGCTTTTCCAGTCAACCGGATGTGTCAGTCATTTTAAATGGATACGGACTCATTATAAAGGCATAATTGTTAGTAGGCTGTATTAGGCCTATTAGTGACAGCCTATATCATATATAGGCCTACTTAATGAATGAACAAGACACGTAGATTAGTTGCTGTGGGTTCAACACGAATACACCTTTATGGAAAAGTTTAATACATTGTTCCTTATTACGATGTATTATTGATATAATATAATATAATTTCAGTCATTATCTGTCTGATGCTCATCGTTATCATTAGCGTTGTTCTCTTTACTCGGAACGCTCGTCTGCCTCTCATTCCCTTCTAATCTTTCCCGATGCGCATCATTACTTCGTTCGTCTGTCTGTCGCCGATGTTCTGTTATCGCTGTGTGATATTTCCCACAATGCACTGGCGTCATAAGACCGTTATTATTTACGATATCAGTCGAACATAATTCATTTCTTTTTATTGAAGTTATAGGTATGATATTTCATAAAGCCCTACCGTTTCCCGCGAATTTCTCTGCGCACCATTTATCAAGCTATCCATGTCGTTTCAAGAAGACAAAATCAGACTATTTGCAAGAAATCGTTGGCGCCAAAACTTGATCAAGACGGAAGACTTGTAATTAGAGAAACATCAAACTTCGAAATTGATACTAAACGCGTTCTATAGGGTAACGCAATCCTGATTGCATTTAGGATGCTAATATAACTTGTAGGTAGTTTTCACACCGTGAATAAATGATTCTAAAATATTTTCATTCGTAATCTATTTATTAGGCAAAATAAATATAAACCTCTCTGTTAAACTACTAGACCTATATAAATGCAGTACCGATCGTATAAACCTATTCTAACTTCTCTGTTACACCTCTAATAAACCTCTGCCGCATCTAACCAGGGATGAACTATAAAAATCAAGCATCATTCCTTATCATCATCATCAAAGTGGTCTACCGAAATCCTGCCTAATATATATTGTTTGTCTTTTCGTCAACGGGACCAATTGATTCAAATTCCCTGAGACAAGTTAAAAAATCTTACATCTTAAGGGGCCTAGAAGCTTTCACCACAAAGTCCGACAACAAATTCTGATTCTCAATCTGCGGTTTGTTTTAAAATCCATAACTGTTTAAGACAGATGAATTCTATTTGTTTGGAGTTGCTTTCGATGATATGACAAGCTATCTAATTGAATGAGATGACTTGCATGACAGCGAGAGCGAAAAAGTCACAAATTAAATTGAAAAGATGAGCACATCGGATATCAAATTCAGTACGTCATTGTTAGTTTTTTTCACTTAACTTGCTGCGTAACTATCATTTCAGAAACAATTTATTTTCCTCTCGCGATTTGTCTGAATAACTTACGACTCAGTAAAACTAATCTTATATGATGGAAGAGGAAAGGCATTGCGGTATACTGATAATTCACTTTCCCGTTTGTGCGTCGGCTAAAAAAATCTTCTTCGGCTGAAGTACTATAGAGGGCGGTCAATTAAATTTCATATTTCTGGCTTGTTTTTGATATATAAAAAAAGATAAAGTAAAATAATAAATTTAAAAAAAAATAAAAAAATTATTATTGCGATATATTGCACTGTATTATATATACGTTGATGCGTTCTTATGTTCTTTCACTGATTTTTCGTTACGTTTACACAAGAACAATTTAAACGCGTTTTGACACCCATGAAACGCTTTACCTACATCCGACATCAGCCTAGGCTACTGTATGTGAACAGAAGTTGGACGCACACTAAACGCAAAAGTTGTTATGATGCGACTAAGCATCGTCGCAAGAAGCGAATGAGACGAAGGTTGAAATAGCCGATGCTTGTATTTTGCCATGATTTTGGCCATCCTCTTACGTGCGTCAACATCTTGCGTTTCTGCGTTTGAAACCTGCTAGAGTATGAACTAGTTGACGAGCGCTTAAGACTATGTGATGAAAAACTAATCTCAAACAGGAGCGTATAGCTAAAATTAAAACTATACAAAGAGTGGACGTGAGAGAGAATCCTTTTATTAATCTCAATGATTCACCCACAAGAACCTCAGTTCTCACCGATGCTTCCTTTATCTATTACGTGTAGCAGCTAAATAGTTCCGCCCAATGTATTAACGACTTACCTCTACTTGTAAATAACAACTTATGTAATAGACATATCGTGAGAAATCCTCTACATACCAACATAGGCAACATGGTGATATGGCACTGTTTATTGTTTGTATTTTTCCATATCCAACAGCAAAACAACATAGGACAATGCTACTATAGGCTAATGTATATTAAAAAAAATGAATTTGTTGAATGAGTAAGTTGAAGATCTTATTTATATAAAGTATTTAAAAGTGTAAAAAAATATGATAATAATATAATTATAATAATAATAGGCCTAATAATAATAATACATTTTTAAATGATTTTTATACATATTGTAAATGTTGATGTAATTCAGTGTTTTTACTGTTAATTCACATTTGTTTTGATAAACCAGAATTAAATTAAATGGAATGAAACTATACCGTACTACACAACGCTACTATCTATACTTAATAATATGCTACAACGTTTTGCACACGATGAGGAAAAAAGCACTATATGTTATTGCACTCGAAACTGGATACATAAACAATCATATAACAATATTGAACACGCGATATGGTACGGTATTGAA
>NW_022704401.1:1679329-1680139 GCF_011630105.1 Anneissia japonica | reverse complement strand
TACATAGAAAGTATCATCTTCGCATTGCTGTTACTTCATTTCTTTAACTAAAAACATTACGTTTGCGCACTTAAAATGATGATTGAAAAGTGTAATTATTATAATGTACCGTAACACTTGGGGAATTGGAAAATAATAATATTAAAATTCACAATGCCTAAGTTCAGAATTAAATTCAGAATTTATACATTGATGAAATGACGCATTGCCTCCTCTTCGTCGCCAATCTACAGCAAGCTGACCAGGCCTAAGCTACCGTGAATTCTGAATAAAGACAAAAAAATAATTAAAACATTGAATTGATTATTTTAAAATATCGAATAAGTTATCAACTAAAATGAAACTTATAGATGTACCGTACTTCATCGTCAGTAGATAACTTGTACAGTATTTGCTTATTTTAAAATATCAAGTAGGCCTAAGTATCAATTTACAATTAAAGTCATCAAAGAAAGGTAAATACAGTGTTCGAATAAAGGACATGATAATACATCGTGTAGCTCTCAACAAATGTTGTCCTATAAATAAATACATAAATTTTATAACAAAATGCCGCTGACGGGATTTGAACCTCTCGCGAGCGTCATAACCATTAGATCACAGAAGCTTCATGGTTGAACTGATTAAAATAACGTCAGATACGATATACTCTATTACACAATAGGTACGGCTAGAAACAAATAATAACATAGTATAAAAATATATAATTTAACAGTGCTAACGACTATTTTTGATTTATTATATTATATATATATATATATATATATATATATATATATATATGCATGTATGTATGTAATACGTTTAATA
>NW_022704401.1:1669658-1679322 GCF_011630105.1 Anneissia japonica | reverse complement strand
AATATTTAAAAGTACAATGTATGTATTAAAAGAGTTCATTGTACCTGCATTCTGAGTATTGTTTGCCATAGATGCATCGAACATTACCGTGTGCGATGGATGTTGTCGCTATAGAAATACCAACTATCGATATGATTCATTGGCTATTTAACCCTAAAACATGTTTGATGTAATTTACTGAACGAATCTCATGATTAATAACCTATTCAATAAATAAGCCTAGATGGAATTAAGAAATGACATTAACGCTCCCATCAACATCCAATTGAAGATCCGGACTGATGCAAACAAATTATGTATAGCTATGTATTGGAATATGAAACTCAAAGCTACAAATTACTACTCAACGTTATTAAAACTTTCAACCAAACCACCCCCAAACCCTTTATTTGACATCGAGAAAACAAAAAAAAAATAATCAGTATAGATACATTAGTACAATAGTGAATGATTAATCGATTTTTGTAACATATTATTGCATTCTTCATCACTTTTAAGACAACTCATTCAGACAGTTGGCGCATTAACCCCAAAGACTGCTCCATATAATTGTCCGTTTGACACTTTCTTGACACGCGAATTGAAATTTCAACCCGTTAACCCATTTCCTACTTTTCCTCAATTCCCATCTTTGCAAAGTACCCTTCAACAACCAGAATTTATACGATGTATTGTTATGTGCGATGCAAATTAATATACTTTGCCTCGGGACTCTGAAGATGTACTTAATAGTATTTAAATGTGGTATGAAGACGGTGCACTGATGAGTCCTTAAAGGACGAAACAACGTTGTATGCAGATTGGTTTAACTTAACGCAAATCAGATGACGAATTCTCAACGAAACTCCAGTAGTCGAGGAGTTCGTTGAGGCTTCTGCATAGACAGGTCTCGGATTTGGGCAACTGTTTTTTCGCACTCGCAAATTTTTAATTTATATAATTTTAAAATTATAGCATTACCGCAAGATGATTAAGAGTTTATCTCTATTTATTATATCATCATCTTTCCGAAAATATGCCATATAGCATTTCTTAATACACATACATGTTAAGCGTTTTATGATAAGCCTAATACTTTATAAGCTGTTGAAAGGTTTCTAGAACGGGCAAAGAAGACATTACGTTCATGGGGCACCCACAGTTTCAAAATCTATTTTAAGTAATACAATTGTAAGATTCTGTTAAAGCGGAAGGAGGAATAACGTGTCCCCGTACTTTTTTCTGGCTTGATCTACCAAGTAATGAGGCTTACATCTGAAAAATATTTACATATTTGAAAATAGATTCTTGTTGATATGTTTGATGTTGATGAGACGTGATAAAGCCAAAAAACTACAATGGCGCCATCTATAATTTGTTACTGCTGAACATGCGGCGATTTGAGGAGGTTCCTTTAAAATTTGAGAATTACGTTCTTGTAAAGCGTTTCATTTACATTTACAACTTACAAATTAAAAATAATTTCTTTTCCTTTTAATTTTGTTCGATGTTGATGAAATGTGATAACGACATAAACTGCAATTAGCGCCCTCTATAAATTGTTACATTAGAATTATCATGGATTATGGTCTGGGGATGACGATTAATTGCATTGCTGTTCATTCGATAGAATTGATAGAACAGCATATTTCTAATTAGTCTGTCTCTTGCATAACATGAATTTTTTTTATTGCTTCCGCATAGAATTATATCAAAATAAAATGTTTTCCTACCTCCTCAATTTCACCTCTTATTCAATTGGACTTTCAACGATCCTCCATTTTGCCTTTCACCATTCAATCGCACTCCCTTAATCATTTTCCTAATCTCGTCCCATCAGTAATCAATAACCCTACCCACCACATCCACCGTGGCCCTATCTGTCATGAATCAATTCACCTGCCTCCTTCATTGCGCCCTATAATTAATAAATGTCATTGCTTACCTGATCACACACCTTCATCATCACCCTCAATCCTTTCCTGAACCTCGACCCAATAATTCTATCTTACCCACTTCCATTGTATTCCCATGGTAACCACATCCTCATTTTACTCATTGCGCCTCATTAGCCATCCACCTGTGCACGTTTATCGGTCCCACTTATCAGCAAACGTGATCAATGCAAGCATTTATCATCCTAATCATTCTCCCCGTCCACTTTATCTATCGACTGCGCTTACCCTAAATCATCATCATAAAACAATTTTTAATAGGAACAACGTAATTAGAAACCGTCTGCACAAAAATGCCTTTTATTCCCATTTGACGCTTTTACATATGCAGTTGGCTACATACAAACATACACAAATTACTATTTACATAATATTGTCATAATAGTGTAACTCGAATATTAAAAACATTTCACAAAAGTCGAGAATCATCTCCAAATTGATAACTAGAAAACAGCTACTGACCGTTTTCCCACCTCAAATTTGGGGTGGTATTTTGAAATAATGTCGAAATAAATGCGGGTCACCTTATACGGGAATTGTCTTATTGTACACGCCGCGAATTACCTATACACAAATAATTGCTATAGTACTATATAATGTTTATATAGGCGCCAGCCCATGCTTATATTTATCATGCTTTCAATGCATCAACATCCTCGAAATTTTAAATATATCCAAATAGAAAAGACTCTAATAAACAAGTTCATTTGATCAGGTGATAAATAGATCACTTTTGGATCATAGAAAAAAAAATGTGTACCTAAAAAAAATTCTTATTTATTTCAAAAAATGTATTTATGTAGCTTTAATACTACTCCGTTTATACTACAAAATTTGTTTTTATTTATTAAAAATTGTGTACTGCCCATCTAACCCAAGACCACCTCAAATTCAAGACCTGAAAATTTAGGGTGGTCTCGGCGTTCAGTCTCCAATTAGAGTGCTCGTTTTTTGATGAAAAATTAAAGATTGTTAGTTTTATTTTTGTAAAGTGAGCCCTCTATAGAACAAATATTCAGAAAACTTTAAAAAAGTATTTCTATCCTTATCGCCTATATAATTAATCAGTGGTGTCTCCGGTTGAAGTGTGAGCGGAGGGCCCTACCGCCTCGGGACAGCTTCCCCCAGTTGGGAGTAAGAATCCCTACATAATTTTGTCAGATCATGACAATATTACGATATGATATTTCTTTATTGTTATTTACACAACATGGTATAATAAAATTACATTGAGGGAATAAATTGATTATTTTTCAAATATCTAAATCGTAGAGTATCCGCAGCTTCGATCCTCTGGACCTCTGAGAAGGGTTTTTGGAGGCCCCTGGCCTGCCACATCCCTTCAGGGATATCAATATTGAACACTTTGGTTTCATCACCGTTATATATTTACATAGACGTAACTACATTTCTCATTAAATTTCACATTTATTTTAATGATAAAACAATGGTGTACAAAAATATAAAACTTAAAATCTAACTTTAAAAAGATATATAATTAGGCTATCAAAACAAATAACATTGCAAACCTGGACTCCTCAGTCAATGAGGAATGTGATTATTGTACATTTTCAATTGTAAATTCTATTGTCATATTTTAATACAAAAGATTAAAAAATAAAATGCTGTCAAAAAATTAACCATGAAAACACAAAATGAAAATAGAATTACTCCTTTTACATTTTACAATAATAATTATTAACATCTGTTGTGCACCACTATCCATCCATGGATATCTCCTAAAGACCAGTGGCGAATCTAGGGGGGTTGTGGGGGGGCGCCTGCCCCCCCCTAGTCTCCCCCAGAAATCACGGTCAAGTAGATAAAAATCACCTATAATCACCATATTTTGCGAATTAGCGCCCCTCAACTGATCATCGAGCCACCACTTTACCTTCGCGCCCCCATCAGCACCTCCTTTTCAAGACTTCCAGATACGCTTCTGCCACAGACTCTCCAATATTTAACTTTCTTCCTATATCGATCATTGCGCGATAATTTTTGTAAATATTTTAAGTACTCTAGCATGGATATGTGTGTTATTATTACTATTATTGATTATGTAAATGAGCAATTAGCATAATCACAGAAGTACTAGCATTAACAGGCACTCTCTTCTTATTGTCATCTTATACTGTGCCAAGCTTGACACGTCCATAATTTTCGATGACCTATAAATAAATAATTTTGCACCAATATTTTAACTAAATATAAAATCTTGTTGCAATATAAAATGCAACAGAAAATATTTTATTAATGTATTATTTCAACATCTGCAATTAATATGAAATATTTTCTACTAAATAATTTCACAATGATATATTGAAGTTATATCACATATAACATCTTTGTATTTACATAATTTAAAAAGAAAAACCTAAAACCGAAAGCGGTCTACGCAAATAGTGATGTGATGATTGATTCGAAGTCATGTTGCGATTCTGGGTTTCTTCATGGTCCGTCCACGGAACGATTTTTCCTCAATCCTAGACGCTTTCTCAGACTATCAACCTCTTGAAGGAGACGTCGACTCTGCTCCTCAGCAGCTGCTCTTGCCGCTTCCTGAAAGACAAACAAAAATCGATGATGTCATCATTTCTAGTGTACTGCAATTTGACGGAGGGATAGTGAGTCACCATTTGCAATCAGAAATCGTTACTATCATTGGATATCGTAGATAACGTGTCGGAAATAATCAAAGACCAGAGATAAAATGAAAAGTTGTTAGCGCATAGCGTTCGATTTCAATTTAAAACATTGTATACATTAATATTCACACTAAAAGATATGACTTGTCTAAGTCAATTTCAAAGGTATGATGCATTGATAAATAAAACATCACTGATCTAAATACTTTTCTACTGTGAGCCTAAATAGAGAGTGAATTTTGTTGTCAATATTTTTTCTCCAAGAGCGTTTAATCAGAATTTGCCTGATGAAGTGTGCTTTGTCCGACTTCCAACAGAAATGGAATGCCGCAAATTGTTTTTAATGGGATAAAAATCTAATTCAACATTGACAGATTGAGTCTGATAGAAATCTGATAGTGTTACCTCCTTGTATTATGTAACAAATACCTATAATATGCCAATATATGGGTGTGATATGAGGTCATCATGCCTGTATATGGGTGTGATATGGCATCACCATGCCCATAATATGGCTGCAATTTGACATTATCATGTCTCTATATGGGTGAGATATATCATCATGCCCATATATGGATATGATATGACATTATCATGTCTATAATATGTGGATGTGATATGACATCATCATTTCCATTATGTGGATGTGATTTTACATTCTTATAATATGGGTGTGATATGACATCACATATAATAATTATATTGTAGCATTATGACATGAGTTTTGACATGGATTACTTATTGAATGTTTGCTATATGCGAATGTAACTGAAAAAAATTATATATAACTTGTGTAGCCAAAAGCATAAATATATGACATTGCAAAACTTTTTTAAAATCTTGGCTGCGAACAATGACCTCATAATGTGAATTAGAGTAGGTCAAATATTTTAACCGTAAGGTCAAAATCATTTGCAGTAATATAAATTTGACAAGATGGAAAATTGCCAGATTCCACAATTTAAAAAAATTATAATATTTGGTTTAGTGGGGGAAACAAATTCATGGAAAATAATGGAAGATTGCTTGGAAAATCCTTAGAGGGAGAAGAGTGCAACTGTTTTCACAAATGTCTTGACTTTTCAAAACTTTATGCTTATTAATTTGGGGAAATATCCCTATGTTCATTAAAAGACAGTTCAATGTTCAGAAATTATATTATTTAATAATTATGAATACAATTTTTATTGAAAAATTAAAGAGAAAATTGCTCAAGATTGGCTTTGCCCAATCTCTGGAGGTTTAACGGAGTGCAACTGTTTTCGCAAAAGCTTACTTTTATTTCAGGCTTGTCAGTTTGGGATGAGAGTAAAGGAATGATGATTGTGTGTCACATGTGTACATTAGGAAGCTGGGCCAAGTTGGAAAACTTAGGAATCACTCACCATCTCTTACAGATTACGAAGAAATATTATTTACTTTTTCTTTCAAATGTAGAAAAACATAGTGTAAAGCTCATGTTTTCAGATTTAATTACTTATTGTTAGAGACCATTATGATCATGATAATAATCATCATCATCTAAATCATAACCATTTCTCTTGATTATGATGATGCTGATTATCATCAGCTATGGTAATAACATTTTATGTTGCTGTAGGTTGTAGGCCTAACTCTATATGATGTCATTGTTAATCGGTCTTGCCACTCATTACGGATAGGACTGCCACTCACTAAGAAGTGTTCTATTGTTTGTTTTTAGGTGAACATTTTTTCTTTCTTATTACTGATGCTTTTATTATTCTTTGTTAAACTAAACCACATGTGTGGCAAAGACAAGTCAAACCAGTCACTCATCGCAATAATCAATTTTTTTAGTTATTAATACAGGGTTAAACAGTAAAATGAGAGCTATAAAATGGTAAAAAAAAAACAATTTTAATCCGACATTTTGTTATGAAGTTACAGAAGTTTAACCTTACAGCTATTTAAAGAACAATATTTGAGAAATCAGCCTTCAAAGTTTATGATTTTGGGCATTGCTCAGGCAGAAACAATTGTTTTACCATTAAAAATTGGGAAAATAACAGCATAGCATGATATATAGATATATAAGGTCAGTTTAGTGTAATAAAATAGATTTCAAAAATTGTGTCATTCCAGCATGTTTTGGCCATTATCTCTGAAACAGCATTTGCGACAAGTAACTGGTTTGGTTTGTGTTGCCACATAATATATAGACCATTGTGTTTGCAATAAACAACAAAAACTACGCAAAATTCTTATATCTTTACCTCCCCATAAAGTCTTAACTTCAATGAATCCATCTGTCTTTGGGTTTTTTCACATTTCTTTTTTTGCCGCTGAAAGTCCTCTTCCTTTTGCGTTAGTTTCTTTTGCAATAACAACAGCTGATTGGTCAGTTCAATACTTTTTCGTTTCTCGTATGTTGAACGATTGTCCTGATTGTTCAAGGAAAATTCAATATTTAGGTAGTTAAGTTCTTCATCAGTGCCTTGAACGTTTCCATTTGCAATTTGTGCTTTTGGTACAACGTAACCATTTGACGTGTGAGACGACAACTTCTTTTTGCTGTTATCTATTTGGAGCTCATCGTACAATTCGTTATTCAACTGAATCTGATTCTGGTAAATCTCCTCTGTTTTACCATCCTTTTTCATTTGATTGACGATCTCCTCTGCCATTTCAGATTGATCGTGGAAAGAGAATCCATAGCGTTTACGAGGATCTTTGTTCCTTCGGTATGAGGCATGCTGTGATTTGTCTTTCATGTGCGAGTTATTCAATGACGTGTGACGCAAGTTCACGTACGTCTCTGCTTCATTGGTATAATGCATCGAGATAATCGACCGTGGACGCGCAACAGAGCCAGCATCAAAATTTATCATGTTAGTGGGTGGGAACATATTCGCTGGATTTTTTATTAAGTAGTGTACAAGTTGAAGACTTAACGCTGTGCTTCCTAGTAAGATGAACCCACCGGCTCGGCGTGGACGGAGAATGTGCGGCGCAAAAACATTCGCCAGATTACCTAGTCCCATTTTATTTTGCCTTTCATACTTATGCACTTCATTGAGAAAATCGCAAAGAAATTTTAGCAGGTTGTAATTAATGCGCGGGAGAAGCGCAATTTGGATGATGAGTTCGTGGCGACCACGTTCTTCGTTCTGAAACAGAGTTCTGATGGCATTTTCAAAGAACTTGTAGTGTGCCCACGGAATTACAGGTTCCGGTAACATCTGGAAATACCTCTTTAACAAGGACGCAACGGTGTGGACATCGACATCAAAATCTTCCAAATTTGGTCGCTGTCCGCAGTCGAAAGCATCCTGTAGCTCTTGAATAAGTCCTGCTCTTCCGTTTAATCTGTGGTTAAAAAAACAGATTTTTTTTCCCATTATTTAAGACTGACATATATCAAATTCCCTAAAAGCTTATTATTCATAAAAATTTAATACAGTATAGGCCAAATGTTATTAACATCATAATGATTCATATATATGAATCACCAAGTGTTAATTTCCTAAACCACAAGCTAATAAACGTGTGAATTCTAATTACATACTTAAAAAGATTAAGATTTATGATAATGTACAGTAAAAATAGCAATGAAGATTAAAAATTTAGGTATAATTATAATTAATTAACATGAATATTAAATTAATTATATGATCACATTTGCTTTTTTTATGTAATAGTTTCAATGAGATATTTCTTCCAGGTGTGTATAGTGAGTAAACATTATAAAAACATATTTGCAAAGACAAAAGTATGTCTTTTGTACCTGAAAATGCCTTCCTCGGTTAGTCCATATTTTCGTAAATATGCAACACTAGTCTCTACCACATATGGAATCAACCGTGTTGTGGTTTCGCTTTCATCGGTGATTGTGTCTTCTAAACTTTGACCAAAAACACCTGCGAAGGAATAATATAAAAATACATTTTATATCTGTACTCGAGGATAATTCATAAGAGGATTATGATAACCAGGTTCAATATTGATGAAAATCAACAGCTTTGAAGTAGAACATTCACATAGTTGGAAAGAAAAATTAGATTTAATTTTACTTTGTGATGGCAAGAAGACAACTACTGTGTGGTTGCCCTCTGCTGACTGAATGAACCAAGGTCATATACCTATTGACTCCCTGTTGTATCTTCGTAAGTTGGTCTGTACATGCGAGAAAAATACCTACATAGTCTCTGAGGTTAATCGTGTATGTTTCTAAATGAAAAACACATGAAAATGTGATCCTTGCACAGGATAGAAGGAAACAAGCAATCACAGGAAAATGTGATCCTTGCGCAAGATACAAGGAAGCGAGCAATTCACGCTTTTATCTCTTCAATTTCTAACCGAAAGAATGATGATATACTGCGCGCCACATTATCTGGGATTAGAGGAGCCCTTTGATCTGTCAGTGGTAGACATTTTCAATGGATTCTGATGAGCGCTTTGATAAGGGGATTCATTTCCACCTTAAATCCCACTGCTCCCAGATGCAATGACTAAACAGACGAGGACGTCATATGGCGTACCATGTGACTTGTCTTTCATTTCGTAGTTGTCGTTATCGCAGCGTGCAATCGTCTTAGATATGATGAACCTGCTGACAATGTGTGTTTCAAGTCTGATTCTGGATTAGATGTGTTTATATTTAAAGATACTGTCTGAGTTGAGATAATAAAATTGTACACAGTTGTATGCCCATATATAGTCATGACGTGCCTATAAATGGTCATGATGTGATGTCATCATGACCATATTTAGGCATGTCACATGATTTTCACAGTCTGGTCAGGGCTTTAAGTAAATTTAATTTAATATTTGAATAGCTTATTTTGAGTATTTAAGTATGTTATCAGCCTTCAAATGAACAAGACAATATTCCCTTGCTAATTAACATGCATAAATAACAGTCTCTCTATATTTCTTTTTTTGCACAAACCCGTAAATTGGCTGGTTATAAATTTAAGGATTTTCGTGGGAAAGTCTGTCAGACATAAACAAACTGAATTAGCTTAATCAGCAATTGAACGATTTCCACTGAATTCTTGAGAGTCGTTTTACATCATTAGGCAGTACCTTTTGATAAAGTGAGTAGAATCATATTGACAG